>NC_083429.1:2377840-2518864 GCF_020745735.1 Hemiscyllium ocellatum | reverse complement strand
AGGAAGCTACCCTGAGGATCTCCTGTAGGGATGTCCCGGGACTGAGAGGATGATTGTCTACCACCACGAACATCTTCCTCTCTGCGATGGCTGAACCCAAACCAGGGGAGAGATTGTGGCTGATTCCTTTTAATGTAATTTAGTTAACGTTCCTTGATAACATCCTGAGTCAAACTCTGCCTTGATATTAGGGTCTGTCTGGGAGTGGAACCTTCTCACAGAGGATTGTGAATGTCAGGAATTATCTGGTACATAGAGTTCGGGGAGCTAGATCACTGATTGGATTTGTGAGGAGGTAGGTGGGTTTGTGAACCTGTCACAGAATGAGGGATGTGAAGAATTGGAAATAAAGCAGAGTGTATACCAACATTGGATCATCCATAATGCTTATACAATGGCACGGCAGGCCTGACCATCCGAATTACCATCCGATCCTGTTCCTCATGCTTTCATATTCTGTAATTAGAAAGTTAATGGTTGTAATTTTCCTGAGCATTCCGTTATTGGATGTTGCAGTTAGAGACAGCAAAGCATTTTATGAGTCATCTCTGGGTGAGATATGGGGACTGTATTCACAATGAATCTGGGTCTGCATCGTGACCAACAAATGAAGCACAAGTTGCAGAGAGGAGACACTCTATAAAGAGATCAGAGGCGTCTTTTGAGCCCAGCCTGGGTTTTGAATTAACATTTTGACCCCACACCAAACTGTGTGTGCCAATTGTGAGGGACAGAAGGAGATCCTTGATTACTGTGGACCAGGTATTTCGAGCAAGTGGTCTCCATCTACTCCTGTGCAGGAGCTGTAAGGGGCTGAATGGAATATAGGAACATCGGACTGAGGAGCAAGAGTGGGCCATTAGGCACTTTTCCTGGCTCTGCTACGCACTAAAATCGTAGCTGATCTGATTGTGGTCTCAGCAGTAGTTCTTCTGTACGTGCACCATTTTCCTGCATTCACTTGTCTATCAATATTTAACAGACACAACTTTGAAAAAATGTAAACATCCAGGCACCACAAACTCTGGGGAAGGAATTCCCACTTGAACAGCCCTTTAGAATTCGTGGTCCAATCAATGTTGCAGGGTCAGTGTTTCCTTTTGCTGTTAGACTGCTCCACTGTTTACAACAAATTTCAAATTTTAGTGATATGGCTAATGATATAAATGTCCGCCTGGCTCATCCTCTAGAAAAAATGTCAAACACACACACTCACATCTTATGACAAAATAGAAAATAAAAGCTTTCCAGAGTGTCATAATAGTTGAACTCATAACAAATGGATAGATGATAGGCTGTCCCAAATGTTATTCTGTCCTCTGAAGCTATTAGATTAGATTCTCCACAGTGTGGAATCAAGCCCTTCGGCCCAACAAGTCCACACCGATCCTCCGAAGAGTAACACAACCAGTCCCATTTCCTTCTGGTTAATGCACCTATCACTATGGCCAATTTAGCATGGATAATTCACCCGAACTGCACATTTTTGGACCTGTGGGAGGAAGCTGGAACTCCTTGAGGAAACCAACGCAGACAGGGGGAGAATATGCAAACTCCACACAGGCAGTCGCCCGAGGCTGGAATCAAACCTGGGACCCTGGTGCTGTGAGGCAGCAGTGCTAGCCACTGCCGCCCATTCTGGGCAGTCAAGCTGCTTGTAATGCCATTTCTCGCCAGAATAGTTGGATTTAGATGAATTCCCTTTGCTTCAGACTGTAGGGAGATTCCAATGAATCTCTCAACAGGAATTCTCCACGACTCTTCAGGTAGTGGTGAGTCAGGGATTTACTGTTGTCAGGTGGAACACAATTACAGAGAGGGATCAATCAGCTGCTGCTTCTCCGGCAGGGATCATTTTTCTCCCTCTCTGTGTTGAAACATACAATTACGTCAACTGAACACCAAACTGGAACGTGTGCGCTCGTCATCAACATTCTCTGGAATGGATAATAATGGACGATATGCAAGTGCATCATTGCTGTTGTTATGCACAGTGCCTTTCATTAGCAAAAAAAAGAAAATTCCTGCGTTATAATTTGATGATATGTAGGTATGCATATGGTTAAGTTTTAAAAATCGTTTGATGTCTTCAAAATATCTGTGCGAAAATCAATACATTTTATTATTAACATTTATTCCATAGTTTTAGTGTCCCTGAGAAGAGAAAATATGTATCCAGCTGATTTTCTCGAAATTGTGTATGCTTCAAAAAGATTTCTCATCTAAGACCAAAACTGATAATGTTTCAGAACAAAAGGCCTTCACTCCAAGAAAATGTGAACAAAACATTCTTGATAAGCTTCGAAAACAATTATCTTGTTTTTAGGTTAAGGTATCAAAACTGCACGTAATGTGTCATATGTGGTCTTAGCAACGCCCTGTACAGATGTAGACTCGGAAAATGTGATTCTGGAAAATCACAACAGGTCAGGCAGCATCCAACGAACAGGAGACTCGATATTTCAGGCAGATTCCTGATGAAGGACTTATACCCGTTACGCCAAATCTCCCACTCCTCGGATGTTGCCTGATAGGTTGCGCTTTTCCAGCCTCACACTGTTGGACTCAAATCTCCAGCATCTGCACTCCTCACTTTCACCGGTTCAGATGCAATAAAACATTCCTGATCAAACCTGGTACCCTTTGACAGAAACACAATCATTCCACTTAGCTTCCAAATCACTTACTGCAAGTGCAGACTAACTACATATGATCATGATTACCGTCCGTGATCACAGAGTTCTGTTTTCTCTCTCCACTTAAATTGTTTAACATTGTTTTATCCTTCCATCCAAAATAGACAACTCACATTATGCTGTATCTGCTGAAGTTTTGCTCACTAACCTCGCTTTTCCTTTATCACATTGATGACACACGACCTCCATTTGATAACATACTGGATGACCAGCTTGGCGTTTAAGCTAATTGGGCATTGATATATGCACCCTTCCTCCAGACCTTTGATACAGATATTGATCGTTGATTATTCCATAGTGATCTCTGAGGCACTCCACCAGTTACAGTTTTATAATGTGAAAATAAGCATTTTACGTCTTCTCTCTATTGACTGTTAGCAACCGCTTCCTGTGTAGCAGTTCAGGCAGTTTAAATGGCCTGCTGTGCAGTAAATGTACTCAATGAGTTAAAATGATTCGTTTCATTTTTCTCTGCAACTCGTTAAAGAGGCAGAATGGTCTTCTCCAGTCTCATGGTAACGATAAAGACTGGCTGAATGAGGTGGTCCCCTACTTCTGTCCCAGCTTCGACGGGTGGATGGAGGGCACAATGCATGAGGTAGTGGCAGCAGTATAACCCTGGAACAGCATCGAGGGTGGATTGAGGAACAACACATGGGGTAGGGGCAGCAGTTGGCTATTCAGCGCCACCAGTCAGAATGCTCACGGCTGATCTGATTGTGTTTGACCATCTATCTCCTGTCTGTTCCCAATAAATATTAACTGTCCTGTTCAGCAAAGATCAGTCGAGCTCAGTCTTGAATATCTTCAATAACAGAGTCTTCACTGCTTCCTAAGCATGAGGACCCTACACATAATACAGCACTAAAGTGAAAGGGGCGAACTTATTTCAGTGCGGGACCTGTTATTTTAAACTGTGTTAACCTAACATGAAATCGCCACCTCTTTTGAAACACAAGGACAGAATCATTAGGCATAGATATAAACCATTCAACCCCCTAAATCTGTCCAATAGGACCACTGACTCTTCTCAATCAAATATGTATTAAACTCATTCTCTGCTTCTCTCCAAGGAAGAGAATAACTGATAGCATGACACCGCACGGGCATTAAAAACGCAGAATTAGGCCATTCGGCCCATCGATTCTGAAAGCCATTTAATACTGGCTTAGAGGTTTCTCAACAACATTCTCCTGCCTACTCCCTGTAACTCTTGTCATGCTTATTCATCAAAGACTTATCTATCTCTGTCTTATAAGCATGAGTATCTGTGTCTCTGTGCTTCCATATGTGTACTTGTGTGTGTTTGTTCATGTGTCACTGTGTTTGTGTATTTATGTGCTGACATTGGTTTATCTGTGTATTAGCCTGTGCGTTTTACTTGTGCTTGAGCCTATTTGTGTGCGACTGCCTATGTCTCCGTATGCCACTACCTGTGTGCGGTTCTATCTCCGTGTAAATACTGTGAGTGTAAATATATTAGCGTGTTCACATGTGTCTCTGAATATTTTTGTGTCTGTATCTCTCTGCAATGAGATATTTGTTGTTTTGGGAGGGAGAAAATTGTGAGAACAGACAGAGTGGTTAAAGTGCGAATTGCCCTTCACTGAACATTGTTTTTTACTCAGTTGGAGGGACATGGATGTCACAGAATCTGCATACAACACGTCCCGGTCCACTCCGGCTCGTACCAGGGTCCTCCTCACATGGCGCGGGGTGGGGGGGTGTGGAGGATGGGTCAGATATCGGGTGCTCCACCATCTGGCTTGGTCCTTTCTCTCCTATTACAGTCCGTTTCTCCAGGAATGGGAGAACGGCGGGGAGGAGTGATGGTGGGGGTGTGTGGCCCTGCTCTCAGAGCTGGTGTAGGTGGAGGGGGAGGGGGAATGGTGAGGAATCCGGAGGGAGTCAGTCTGCAGTGTTGTATCCATGCAGTGTTATTAGTGTTGGAAGTATAATGGAGGGAGAGAGAGAGAGAGCACAGGGTGGGGGGTGGGAAAGGTGCTGAATTCAATAGTGAGAGTGGTATTGCGTGAGCCTTATTTGGAGATCGAGTGTGCGCCTTGTTAGTGGGTAGGTGCGATAACAGGTAGTGAGTGTGAGGCAGCAGAGAGAGTACGGTAACAGTTAACCTGACAGAGTGGGGAGGATATTGATGCTTGTCCTGTGATGCTGGTCATTTCTTCAGATCATGTCAGCGTTGAGGTGACCCTCCCCGAATGTCTTGTCCAAGTCTATCACTAATAACGCCACAGACCCTGTCCCTCAGATTCCACAGAATCAGTTTGGGTGGATCTTACAAATAGGAAGGAGAAACAAGCATTGGTGTATTATGTATCTAAACAAATGCTCTCGTGCAAATTCTGTGCATTGTATACTGTAGAAATTAGAGATGCAAATACTGCGGGTGCTGCAGTATTATTGAATGATCTTAAATTGCATCTAAATTACGTTAATTAAGTGACTGCTATTGTTGTGAAAAAGAAATTCCATCAGCGTAAAACAGGTTGGTTGAAGAGTATGTTGCGACTCTAACAAGAAAGCAGGTTATTTTCGATTTGGTATTGTGTGCTCAGAAGGACTCATTAATAACCTTGCTCTGAGGACTAGAGACGTTAATATGTTGTATTTTACATGGCGCTTGCATACAATATCGAATGTTTGAGCGTGAAGTGGTAGACAAGCAATGTTGTTATAGTCATAGAACCATGGAGCCTGGCAGCTTGGACACAGATCCTTTGGACCAAAGTGTTCCGTGCGACCAAAATGTCCATCCTGCTCATTCCATTTCCCTGCCCGTGCTCCTTATTCTTCTAAAACTTTCCTATCCGCAGATTTGTCTAAAAGTCTTTTGAACGTTGTTAATGTACGTGCCTCAACCAAACCGCTGTCTGCTAATTCCATATGTGTACCAACCTCTGCATAAAAAAAGTTGACGCTCAGGATCCTTTTCATTCTTTCACTTCTAACCTGATGTCCTCTAGACCTTGATTCCCAAAACTGGCAAAAAGAATGTGTGTATTCACCTTATCCATGCATCTCATGATTTTATACTTTTCTATACAATTTCCCCTCAGTTTCTTACACTCAAACGAAAATATTCTGGCCGGTCCAAACTCTCCCTACAACTCAGACCGTCGAATACAGGCAACATCCTTGTAAATTTCTTCTGTCCTCTTTCCAGTTTAATCACATCCTTCCTATGGCAAAGTGAACAAAACCGAACACAATACTCCAAGTGCATGCGTCACCAGCGTCCTGTCTAACTGCAACATAACTCGCCAACTTCTATACTCAATGCTCTGACTGATGAAGGCCAGTGTGCCAAAAGCCTTTTTCACTGCCCGTGTCTAAGTGGAACTACTTTCAGAGATCCACGGACCTGAGCTCCAATGTCCTTCTGTTCCCTACACTCCTTCGGGGTCTAACATTCATCATGAAACTCCAACCTGCATTTGACTTTCCAAAATGCAACACCCCACATATATCTATATTAATTTCTATTTGCCATTTCTCGGCACACTTCTCCAGCTGATAAAGGTCCTGCAGAAATTTCTAATAATCTTTCTCACTGTTCACAGTACTGCCTATTTTATTGCCATCATCCTAATTACTAATCATGCTTTGTACATTCTCATCCAAATCATTGATACAGATAATAAACAGTAATAAGTCCAGCACCGACCCCTGAGTCACTTCACTAGTCACAGGCCTCCAGTCCAATAAGCATCCTTCCAGTATTAGCCTCTGCTTTCTCCCATCAAGCTAATTGAGCATCCAATTTGCCAGATCCCCCTGAATTTTATGCCATCGAACCTTTCAGAGCAGCCTATCGTGTGGAATCTTATCAAAGGCCTTTCTGAAAACTAGATAGACTACGTCAACCAACTACCACCTTTTGAGGTCCCTTCCTCAAAAGAACGCGAAAGAAATATGAGCCATGATATCCAATGCACAAAGCAGTGCTGACTGCTCCTTATGAAACCGTGTCTTTTCAAATGCATGCATATGTTATCTCTCAGAACCTTCTCAAGGAAGTTACATGTCACAGTTGTTAAGCTAACTGGTCTATAGTTTACAGGTTCTTCTTCGCCGCCCTCCTTGAACAAGGGCACAATGTTCACGACCCTCTAGTCTTCTGGGACCTCCCCCATGGACAGGGGTGATGGAAAAAGATCAGCCAGGGCCCCCGCAATATTTTCTCTCGCCTCTTGCTGTGTTCTTGGCTACACCTGTTCAGGACCAGGAGATCTACAGAAATCCTGCAATGTCTGAAAAAATGTCTATTTCTTAAAGGTAGAATCACCAAAGAAAGGGCAAGTGTCTTCATGAAGATTAAATTGAAGATGATATTAATCATAGGAAGTGAGCCCAGAAGAATTTTAGACATTGTGGCAACCAGAGAATTCTCAGAAATTTGTTTGTGCGGAGATTGCATATTCTCTCCATGTCCACGTGGGTTTCCTCCGTGTGCACCGGTTTCCTCACACAGGTTAGGTGAATTGGTCATGCTTATTTGCACAGTGTTCAGGGATGTGTAGATTAGGTCGCAAAATGTAGAATTGGATGGGAATGGGTCTGGGTGGTTACTCTTCCGAGCGGCAGGGTGGACTTCCTGAACCAAAAGGCCTTTTCCTCACTGTGGGCTTTTAATGATTCTGTGAAAGAAGAACACAAAGACTGCATAAATCTACAATCTGTATTGCAAAGAAAACAAATTAAAAGCAGCGTCAAATATGGAATTTTGTAATCAGGAGAGGAGAGGTTATTGAGGAGAACAGGGAAATGGCCAAGAAAATAACCAGTTCCTTTGCATCTGTCATCAAGGAGGAAGATCCATAAAATCGCTGAGTAATACCAAATGATCACATGGAACTTGTGGAACTAAAGACATCAAGTCAATTCATATCAGTAACAAGGTAGTAGTTGAAGGCTAGCATAGTAGTATTGTCGCTGGATTGAGCATTGCTAAGTCTGATGAGCCAGTTGTACTTCGTATCAAAATATTAGAAATAAGTCAGCAATAGAAACACTAATTGTGCTGTCAATGAATGTTTTATTTTCCTGTACATTCTGCAGAGGCTGCAAGTTAGTAAATGTGTTCCAAGCATTGGAGATGAATGGAAGGGATTCAAGCATCTGCAAAGGGAAGAAGAGATATTGTGGAGAACTGCAGACCAATTAACTTGACATCTGTAGGTAAACTGATGGAACCTATTATGTAGGATCTGATATTGGATATTTAGAAATTAACAGCAACATTGGAGAGAATCAGTATGCACTGACAGAGTCTGACAGAGTCTTCATCCTTGGCAAACTTCAGAATGATTTGAACTTGTTTATAGCAAAATAGAAATGGCGTATTTCGATTTTCAGAAGGCTTTTTAATAAGATCTCATGCAGTGAATTCATATATAAAGTAATGTGAATGGTAATTGGAGGAATATATAAAAGTGAAAAGTTAAAGTCAGGTTCGCCTTCATTTAAGAGAATCAGAACATTGTTAGAAGGTCATGCTGAAGCAGTTTCACAGCTTGCTAATTAAACTGTACATAGAGTATTGAGTCCAGTGTTGGTGACCCAAACTGAGAATGGATATAATGGAGGGTGTGCAATAGACATTCTCCAGATTAATCCCTCAGGTGGTGAGATTGCCTGATGAGGAAACTCGGCCTGTGTTCTTTACAGTTTTAAAGAATGAGAGGTGATCATAGTGAAATTTAGAGAAGTCACTCAACATATGACAAGTTGGAAATAAACAGGAGTTTTCTCTGGCTGTCTACTCCTCATTTAAGGCAAATTATTGCAGGCAAAGGATAGACCATTTCAGACTGGCTTGGGCAAAGTTAAAAATTTACAGAACACTAGATGATAGTCCAACTGTTTATTTAAACACGACATTTCGAACAGCATAATCACGTGATGAAGAAGCAGCGCTGCGACAGCTAGTGCGTGCGAATAAAACTGTTGGATTATAACCTGGTGTTGTGTGATTTTTAACTTTATTGTTTGTAGCATTCATAAATGATGCAGCTGTGAATTTGGAGGGAACTAGGGTGAGTGTGATAAATCAGTTTGCGTTTGACACAAAGATTGGCTGGTTGGTTGGCAGCGAGGAGGAAGGCCTTATATTACAGGAAAATACAGATGGAATGATCAAATGGGTGGATCAATGGCCAATGGAATGTAACCCTGATTAATATGAGGGGATGTACTTTGGAAGAAGGAACCAGACAGGGGAGGACTCAATGAATAGCAGCACAATAGTAAGCTCAGAGTGTGCTGGAAACATCCCTGAATGTGATTAAACAAGTTAATGCACAAGTTGACAAAGCATAGCGACCATAAACTTAAACTTTATTCATGGAGGCACAGATTACAAGAGCTGTGTGGAACTTTGGTGAGGCCAAATGGAATACTATCTACAGTTCTAGGAGCCACAAAACAGGAAGTATGTGATTGCACTGGACAGGGTGCAGTATAGAATCACCAGAATGTTCCCTTGAATGGAGTAAATCAGCTCGGCTTGTTTACTTTGAAGCAGAGAAGGCTGAGAGGGATGTGCTTCAGAAGGATAAGATTACCAGGGGCATGGACAGCATGGATAGTCAGCAGCTGTTCCTTTCAGTCAAAGGGCGAAGAACAAGAGAGTACCATGTTAAAGTGCAGGGTTTAATGTTTAATGAGGATTTGACGATTGGTTTTCATCCAGAGGCTGTTGGGGTCGGGAATGCACTTCCTGAGAGGGCAGGTAACCTCACAACCTTTAATAAATACGTGGTCGTGCCCTTGAAGTGCCATAACATACCTGGCTGTGGGCCTCATTTTGGAAAGTGGAACTAATGTATATCGTGCTGTAATTATGACAGAACAGAGCCAATGCGTCTGTGATTGTATGGGTTGGACGGTAAATAATTAAGCAGCATAAGACATTAATTGATGAGCTTCTGAAGAATGCATTAACTAGGGTTGTAAAAGTGAACTTGTCTCCATGAGCTGGAACAAGGAAAGCTAAAAGTGTCTAATACCCTGCTCCCTTCCTGATCTTTCTGTGCAGTCTGGGGAAAGCTCTGTCATTGTTGTCACAAGCTCTCAAACATTATGAAGGCAGCATCTGTCTGGTCGACAGGACTGTGTTTCCCGTTCCCTTTTCCAAAACCAAGCTTGTTACCGTGTTCTGTCTGGTTTTATTCTTTAAGAACTCAGAACAATTTGATACAATTGAGTGTCTTGCTTGGCCGCTTCAGAGACCGTTGCAGAGTTTATGACATGTCTGTGTGTCTGGAGACACTTGTAGGCCAGACCAGGAAGCACGGGAGAGTCACTTCCTGAAAGTACATTTGGGAAGGAACAGATGTTTACAATGGACATTAGATTCAAGGCCAATATTACTGGCACCAGATTTTATGTCTCGATATTTTGTGAATTGTTTTTAACTTCCACCAGCTGCCAGAGCATTATCCCGGTCTGGACCAGTAATCCAGTGACATTTGCACAACAGCACCATCTCCACATGGGAACCTATAGGAAACCAAACTGAGCACATTATTTATGTGCTGCTTAACAGCTCGGTCAAAAAGAACTCCCACCAATGTGATAATCGTGACGGGACTGAGGGCGTGGTAAATGGTCAGACTGTAGTCATTCCCTTGTTATGGGACTGAATATTGTTGAGGAACATTCCACTTGGCCAGGCAGATGTCGGAGTTGGAGCTGGATTGAAATAGCTTCCCCAGCGACATGGTTTGTTGTGCAGTACAATCTTCATTCCTATTGCAGGAATGGGGTCAGGGCCCATTGCCGTCGTCATATCTACTGTGTTCAGCCGTTTCTTCATGTCACGTGCAGCGAATCGATTTGGTTGAAGACTGGCATCTGCGATTCCGTGGGCATCGTGCGGAGGGTGAGGTGGATTATCGACTCAACACTTCTGGCTCAGGATGGTGCAAATACTACAACCTTGTCTTGTACACTGATGTGCAGGGCTAGGGATATTTGTGGAGTTCGCTCCTCCTGTAAGTTGTTCAATAGTCCATCGACATTGATGACTGAATGTGGCTTGACTGCAGATTTTCCACCATATCAGTTTGTCTTGGGATCATTTCCCCCTCTCCATCACATGGTAGTTCTGCTGTTTATGAGGTAACCAGGCAAGTGTGGTAGCTCTAGTGGGTTATCATCGGGTTTAGATACACATGGTTCTGACTCTGGCATGTTCACCTAAACTCGTCACTGAACCATAGATCGGCTTGATAATAATGGTACAGTGATGGATTATCCTGGGGTAAAAGTTATGGATTGTGTTTGAATGCAATTCTGTTGCGGCTGCTGCTGAGATCTACAGCATCACACGATAACCCAGTGTGAGCTGCAATATCTGCAAATCAATTCTACTGACTTTCATACAGTTCACACCGAGACCCATTCACCCATCAGCCCTGTACTCAGTGACTTAACCTGGTTTCTGATGTGAGAGCACATCCAGTTTCATAATCTCATTCTGCTGAGGATCTCACCCTGATGTCACGCTTCCAATTTGTTATATTACTCAGATACTTTAACATATCAATCTGAATCATTTTCTTTCCAGTAATACCATCTTCCACGTTTGAAGTGAATGTTTTTTCTTCTGCTTTTTTCTCCCCGACCATGATTAAGACCTCTGTCGTGTCAGTGATGCCAGCCTTATGTCGTTTCAGAGCCAATGAACCTGTGCACTTTGCGTTTTTGTTCACTTCCCAATGTACAGCGCTCTGTGCTGGACAGGGCTTTTGAGCAGATTCAACACACGTCTTTGGATAATGTTGAAAACACAAATTGCTGAAGAAACTAAGCAGGTCCAGTGGACACTTCTTCATAACTGAAAAGATTTGGAAACTGGGCATTTTAGTTCCTTGCCAGAGGTGGGGGGGGGGGGGGGTGACAGGGAACTGAGGGTGTGACAATACATGAACAGGCTTTTCGCTGTGGTGAACGAGAACATGATATAAAATGAGTTTGAATTAAGATGAGAATGAGGATAGGGGTTCTATCTATTGAGTGCAAGATAAAGAAAACACAACCAAACAAAGCCATATGGAGGCCAGGAGGGAGAATGTTGAAGATGTAGAATTACATAGATCTGGCCTGAGATACATTTTCACTGTAGAAATCATCACAGGAATCAGACAAAGGAATTCAGGTGCTTGCCGGCTTATTGGCACTAGTAAGATTTTCATGCTGCCTTAGTATTGTAACATAAAGAAGAAAGCAAATTACAGTACGAAGTTTGGGCCGAGGGCTGTTTACCCGTCACTTTTAACATTGTTTCAAATTTACAGTGCTTAACTTGCAATGCTTGTTCTTGAAGTTAGTATCAGATGGAGAGTAGGAGGTTGAGGGGTGACATTATAGAAATTTACAAAATCAGGGGAGGCATGGTCAGGTTGAAAAGCCAAGATCGTTTCCACAGGATAGGAAAATTAAATCATTGAGCCATTGGTTTATGCTGGAAGAGGGAAGATTTAAAAGGGAGGAAGAGGGAACTTCTTTTTTTTCACACAGAGGGTGATGTGTTTATGGAATGAGCTGCCAGAGGAAGACTGGCAGATGCAGGTACAGCTCCAACATTTAAAAGACATTTGGAAAAATATATAAATGCGAACCGTTTAGAGGCAAATGTGCCAAATGCAAGCTGATGGGAATAGTTTCGTTTGGAAAACCTGGCCGTCATGGACAAGTTGGACCAAAGAGTGTGATTGTATGCGATAGGACTGTATAAATATAGAAAGCGAAGAAAAGGGAAGAAAAGATATGATGTAAGCAAATTGGCAAGATATATAAAAACAAGCAGCACGAGCTTTTCCATGTGTGTGAGAAGAGTTAAAGAGGTGTGTGTGATCTTTGGTATAAAGGAAGTCAGGAAAGTATATTGAGGACATTTGGAGGATGTGACTGGGGAACTGGATACAGTGAACAGACAGATAATTTACACCAGTATTTTACATCGTTCCTCACAGGGGAAGGTGCTGTAAATATTTCAATGGTGTAAACGAAATAGTAATAGGAGGGGAGTCTCTAACAGAAGGAACAAGGCATTTCTCAAACAGGTAAGACCAGGGGTAAACAGGTCATCAGCAATTCATAGCTGGTTTTATAAGAAATGGTCACAGAGTGACTGGTGGCTCTGTGTGAAATACTCCATAACTCTCTGGATTAAAGGAGTGACCCAGTGAAACTGGAGACCCTCCAATGTGGCGCCTGTATTCAAGACACGAGTGAGTCTGAAAGCAGGAACCACTTAGCCTAACCATTATTGCTGGAATTCTGTGAGAGTCTGTTATTTAGGAAGGGACTGCAGAGCATTTAGAAAAGCTTCACACAGAGTCAGCATGGTCTTGTTAAAGGCGAACTATATTTTGCCTGTAAAATCATGCAAAGTTTTTCTGGAAATCCATGAGAATGCAATAAGTGGCCTTGATAAAGGGGGACTGGTAGACATGAGGCTTTCCAGAGATTTTCCACAAGATGTCACTAAATAAATGTTCCTACGCAAGACAGAAGCTCATAGTATGGTGGATAATGCATTAGCATGGGATGACATTTGGTTAATACTTAGAAATCGGAGAGTCACGCCTCATCGAACTTTATGAAAAAAAAGTATCTACTGGAGTACCACAAATATCAGTCCGATGGCAAGAGCTGCTTACAACAGATACACTCAGCTCCTGACAGTGGGAGCTGAGTGCAATATACATTTGAATTTGAGGATGACACTGACAACCATAAGGCAGGCTGTTATTAAATGGAGAGAACTTCCAAAAAGGAGCAGTACAACGGAGTGGTGTGTTTCTGTGTATGAAACATAATGGCAGCATATTGATGCGGAAACGTTGGTTCATTAGTCTGGTCCCTGGAATGAAAGGATTGAACTATTGAATACATCGGAAATGCTGAGGCAATTATTCATTGTGGTTTAAATGAATGAGGGTGCCATTACAGAAACCGACAAGATACAGAGGGGGCTTGACAAGGTCGGTGTTGAGAATGTGATTCCACACCAGGGCAGAGTCTCGAAGTCAGGCTTGTAGATACAGAATAAGGAATATCGATTTCAAGCTGAGATGTAATGTCTTCTTTCAGAAGGAATTGAATGGCTGGAGTTTCCTAACCCCGAGAGTTGTGGCGGTTGGGTCACTGATTGTATTTACAGATGGGTGGATTGGTTTGTGACATCTCAGCGAGCTGAGGGATGCAAGGGGTTAGCAGGAAAGTGGATTTGAGCAGTGGAGTAGATCCACCATATTCTTCTTGAATGACAGCGCAGGTTCCTATTTCTTACGTTCTTATTTATGTTTTTGGAAAATAATTGACTATTTTTCTGGAAGTCATGATGTAAAATGTTGCATTCACAGACAGCAGAGGATTTGTCTGAGTTGACCTTGGGTGGGGAATGGGGACTGTTTTCAATGCGAATCTGGGCCTGTAACATGACCTACATCAGGAGCAGAAGTTACAGAGAGGAGAAGCCTGAAAAGAGGGATTGGGGGAAGGGCGTCATTGCCTGACTCCGCCTGGATTTTCCAATACATTTGCCAATCTACACCAAACCATCGAAGTGGCCTCAATCTGCTCCTGCACAGCAGGACCGAAGGGCTGAATGGAACATCAGAACATAGGGCTGACAGACACAACTGGGCCATTCGGCACTTTCAAACTATTCCACCAGTCAATAAGGTCATGATTCATCTCATTGTGTTCCCAGCTGCACTTTTCTCTGATTCACAATGATCCCTGATTCACCTGTCTATGGAAAATCAGACATAGTCAGCCTCGATATAATATGAAGATTCAGCCCTCCCAATCATCTGGGTGAGAGAATTCCCACTTGAATGAATTCCCACTTCGTGAATTTCTCCTCGTTCCGGTTCTGACTGAGGTTGGAGGGTGTCACTGTTTTCATTTCTAGTCCCATTCCTCCACTGCTCACCACAAATATTGAATGTAACCAGGTTGGCAATATGACCGATGATAAAAGTCTAAGATTGGGTCAGGTTCAGTTATCAGAACAAGCCTGTTGGATTTCTTCAGTCAGCTACAAGTAATTAAGAGAACCAACTGAGGACTATGATGGATATGTGGTTAGCACTGCGTCCGCACATCACCAAGGAGCTGGGTTCAATTCCAAACTCAGGTAAGTTTGAACATTCTTCATATATCTGTGTGGATTCCCTCCTAATGCTCCAGTTTGCTCCCAGAGTACAGAGATGTGCAGCTTAGAGTGGATTGACCATGCTCGATGGCCCTTTGTTGAGGGAGTGTCCCCTTTATGGTAACCCCTGTTAGTGTGGGGGAGTTTAACCTGCGCTGCTGGCCTCCCTCTGCATCACAAACCAGCCGTCCAGCCAACTGAGTGGGAGACAGTGTAACTGTTACAGACAGAAACAGGCACAGGCAAAGGGCAAGATAAACTTTCATAACAAGGAAAATGGTACAATTCAGATAACGGTCAAGATAACAGCTGAGGATAAAAAGTTATCTGCTCAAAATTGTGTTTCATAACAGGACAAGTGTTTAGAAGTGTTTGGCTGAATACAATAAAATGAGACAAAGTAAAATAGCCAGAATTACTAATTGTGATTGGATATAAAATAGGTGCATATTTTTGCAGGAACCCAGGAGGTTGAATGACTGAAAGTTCCTGCACCTGAAAATGGGAATTCTTAGGAACACTACCTGGAATTCATATTCAAAGTGTGTGCGTGGGTGTGAGGGAGAGAGGGAGACCGCAGGTACTGCACTGAGCTGGCTGGTGAGCTCAGACCATGCTCAGGCCTCCTCTGAGAACAGAACGGACCCCCATACTGGCCCATCCACTAGGACCTCTGTGCCCCTGTTGAAAAACCGTGATGTTAGTTCCCCTTATCTGCCATGCTCGGGGTCACCTGTGCAGGGTGGCTCCAAACTGAGGAAGTACAACAGTGTGCCCATTGGCCTTTGAAAGATGGCACCAGTGTCAGTGATCATAGAATAGCCAGAGGTATCAGTGCGTTGTAGAATCGGGGTGGTATTGAATGCGAGGAACAATATGAGATTGAGTGGGTAGTTAATGTGGTGAGTTCGATAAGGTAGCACCATGAAACTAGTTCAGTCTGTTACAGACAATCCCTCTGTCACACTCAGTAAAAATGTCACTGAGACAAACTATTTTTAGATACAGCCCAATGAGTCGAAGAGTCTGATGAACCCCATCCAGTTACACAGTTGCAGAACAAATGTTCATCTAAAACTCTTCCTCATCTTTATTGATGCCAATATTCCCTTCACCTATCACTCCTAGGAATACTGGCTCATGTTGCAGAATGCTGTCGAAATGTCTTCATTTCAGCATTCTGAAATCTACGATCTTACATGAAATAGTCTCTCAATCTCCCTTTCGCTTTTTTCCCCAAAGTCCTTTTGATTGTTGGTAGTTAAACTGATTTCCCCGCCATCTCTCTCTGGCAGAAACTAAGGAATATGGACTAGACAATAAGGACTCTGTATCAGAGTGATCAGGTAACTAGATGGTAATTCAGAGGCATGGGCTGTGACTCCAATGAAGTGTGTAAAATCCTACGACAGCCGATGACAGAGCTTAAATTCGAATGACAAAAATTGGAATGAAACCTAATTTCACTCATGGAAACCAGAAACCGTTAAGATTTATTTTTATTACTTCACTGATAGTCTTTGCTAAGAAACTTAACATTAGTACCCAGTGTGAACGCAGTGTGACTTCAGACCCACAACAACTTTGTTGGCTCCATTTTTTCTTGACAAATGGTCGCGTAGTCACAGACAATTAGGGATGGACAACAAAAGCTGCCCTTGCCCGTGATGCTGGCATCCCGAGAAACAACAGCATGAAAGGTGAAATAAACCAAGGAACGGTGGGTGCTAGAGATCGAAAATAAAATTCTCCATCGTCTGAAAGTGTTGGAGAATCTCAGCAGGTATGGCAGCCTCTGTCAGGAGAAATGCAGATAACGGTTTGAGTCCAGTGACCCTGTTTCACAACTGAAAGCAAATTGGGAAATAATATTATTTATCATGGTATCATGGATGGTTAGGCTGGAGAAAGAGGTGGGGGCCAGGTTTAAATTGAATGGATGGCGAAATGGCCAGAAAAAGAGAAGAAAAGAAATGAAAAGTGAGCAAAGGGATTGCTGATGATGAACTGAAAGGTAAACAAAATGGCAAGTTATTCTCACATTTCCCCGTTTTCTCATATTCCTGAATATCGCATCCATTTAGATATGTCCCTGTTTAAAGTGAGGTAGGTTCCCTGTACTTCTCTTCTCTGAGTGTGATGATCAAATCCTTTAGCAATACTGGTGCTGCCCTCATAGTTGTTGAGATATAGAGAAAGGTAATGTTACATTGTCAACTGATTCTTTGGAGACAGAAACTGTTAGTGTGGAAGTGTGCAGAGATGCAACGGCTTTCTCAGCCAGGAAGAGAAACTCAGGAGTAGAAATAATTTTCAACACTGAGCGCGTGCACGTTCCGTGTGGGGAACTGACTTGTTCCTGTCATTGGAAAATCAGTGGAGTTTCTGGGGATGCTTATCTCGGGTTTATATTGTCAGCTGCTGGGTCTGGTGACCCCACTCCATACACTGCATTAAGAGTGTCTGGGTCCATGGTAAACAAATGGAGATGAGGCTCCACAGAAGGGGAGCTCCATAAATAGGGAGGTGCAAGACAGTGCATTATCTTTCCTGGGGTTTCCCGAGACATTTGTCTACGTTGGCCAAGTGTCAGGTATGAAACCAGTTTGTTTCAAAATTGAGGTGGTCACTGAGCTGTGTCCCCTCCTTCAGTATACTGTGTAGCCTCACACCTGTGACAGGACTGTGCTGATGCTCATCCTGAATTAAACTGGATTAATTCTGGAACTTTCCAGGCAGGAGTGAATAGCATATCAATCATCACCGGAGTGCAGTCCTCCAATATATTCACTGGCTGACAGAACCCATCTGTCTGCTGAGAGCAATATATTGTGTCCATCTCCCTGAGGAAGATACAGAAAGAAACTTCCAGAAATACAGGGGAACAGAGTGACTGGTGAAAATGAGGAACAGCAGGAAATTAGAATTAATAAAAGGTACGCCTTTCAAAACCTCATTGAATTTGAGATTGGTATATTGCTAATCTGATGAGCTACATCCCGGAGTATTGAGGAGGTGGCAGTAGAGCTAGTGAAAGAATTACTGATTATTCTTCAAAGCTAGTTAGATTCTGGAAAGGATCCTCCAGACTGGAAAGCAGCGATTGTAAACCTAAATATTTAAAACAGGACGGAGAGAGCAAACAACAAACTAACGAGTAGTTAGCTTGATGTAAGCTGTAAGAAAAACGTTGTACCCTTTTGTAAGAAATGTGACAACGAGACATTTGGAAAATAATTTCATGATTTGGAAGAGTCAATCTAGATTCAGGAAGGGGAAATGATCTTGATCTTTGATAAACCTGCTGGATATTGTGGAGGTTGTCCGTTGTAACATCGACAATTGAGAACCAGTAGAAATGAAGCATTTGAATTTTCAAAAGACGGTTGACATGGTTGAATAGAGGTGAGTGGGGTATGTTAGAGTCCATGGGTAGGTAGGGGTGAAATATACCGAATGTATTAAAAGTTGGATAATCGAGGGAATGGAGAGAGTAGTATAATTATCTGGAGTGAAGGCTTTGGGGTATCAGAAGGATTTGTGTTTGGCCAATAGCTCTTTGCAAGATATTTCAGATATGAACAACAAATATCATCATTCACGTTTATGTTCATTAAATAGTGAGAGTTTGGGAAGTGCTGTTGTTGAAAGAGACCTGGATGTGCTTGGTCATAAGTCACAAATAGATTCTTTACACAGCAGGAAGTAAATGATATGTGGCTGGTCATGCAAAATGATTAAAGTACCAAGTAAATGTATCTTTCCCAATGATAGTGTTTTGTTGAGAGACTGTTAGATGCATTTTTTACAGGTTTAATCAGCAAAGGGGCTTCATCAGACTAAACCCTGGCATGATGTTACCATGAGGAGAATGTGAAGAAACTTGTGCTTAATAAAGTGTGTTAAGGTATTTGTGAGTTTATATTTAAAAAAGTGCTGAAGCACATTGAATGTTGAAGATATAAAATTGCCTTATTAGACCAATTAAAGCAATGCCCAGGCAAATTCACATTTCCTATGTATTGCAGTGCAAATATATCCACTGTAAGCATATTGGCTGGTGCCTGTTCTAGTCGAGGAGAGATCTGCACGGTAACAGCATGTAGATTGTGGTTTTTGAGGGTGGTGGTGGTTGGAGGTTCAACCGGTTACAGTATTGCAAATGGACAACGCAGCAGAATCATCTAGCCTGCGATAAGAAAACGTGCATCATTCTCCCTCACTACTAAATTCACGAGAGCAATGGTTGATGGGAAATGTGATCAATAGCCAACGGTGCCAACATTCAATCCAGTCCAGTAGTTTTTGTGAACTGAAAGAACCATACTGAAAGGGGTTAAATGGAGCTGTTTTTTCAGTGACTGTGAGTGATGCTAGTCTCCATGGATCCTAGCTATGTCACTGGATGTTTTCCGTCTCCTATTAGTAAGGGATCTATTGCAATGGTTTATGCCATTGTAGCAGCAGATGCATTAACTCCAGTGCTCAAAGGGATCAGCAGCTGCAGAGACAGAAAAAGGAGATTTAAACATCTGAGAATAGTCTGGAATGATCCATTAATGGATCAGAATCTGAGAACATTAGACTGGAATGCTGCAACAATGGACAGGGGTTTATCCTCGCGTCTTTACTATTTTTCCATGACTTGGCTTCCATTACGATATCGAATACGGGATGCACTGATGATTATCCAGGCGGGTTACTATCCTATCCTCGCTATTGTTGGTGTTCCTGGTAAGTTTCTTCATCTCTATCCATGTATTAATCTCTTTAACCATGGCAAACTTCGTTACTATTTCTGTTATTGATATTTGACAAAGAGGGAAACTATTGTCTTCATGTTCAAATGCAAATTCCATTGATTACCCACGAATTTCAGAACCGCCCACACCCCCGCCCTCACAAACATCTGAGAACGAGACTGTTCACAATACCGAATTAAAATAAATAAAATTAATTTGCATCTCGGTATTCTGTCCATCACAAACCTATCTACTACCAGCTCGATTATATGCCCAGTCACCACCTTGGCTTCGATGCTGACGCTTAGTAAATCATGATCTATACTTTGGTAAAATTCAGACATTATGGTTACACCTCTCCTTTAAGCACTCTTTCAGTTGCAAATATTTCGATCGCAACTTTGTTCTTGTCTCTAAAATAACTTAATGTCAGGAATACTCTCTCAGCACAGTAATGTCGGAAGAAATGTAATTCAGATGCACAGGCTATTACACAGAAAGACACGTCCTATCACAGACAATGTCCGAAAGTAAATACAGAAGACAGGAATTGGAAATAACAACCATAACATTTCCAGCATTTTGTCCATACGTTTATCTATTTCACTGATGCCCTTTTGTCAATAGAACTTGCGTTATTATCTGGTCTGGCTTAAGATTTATGTGAGTCCCATAGCAATGTGCTTGGTTCTGTACTGCCTGAAAAAATAACCTCGCAGTAAATGACATTTGGTTTGGTCAAAAAATGCTGCCCCTGTCAGCGATGCAGACATTCCAAGTAATACCAAAATTAAAGGTTAAAAAAAGCAAAATATGATGCAACAGATCAGAAACAATAAAGAACGAGAAAGTGCCAGACAAACTGAGCAAATTTGGCAGCCCCCTCGGGTCGAGAGAAAAATAGAATTGGCAATTCGATTCTAATGACCATACATCAGAAACGAACACAGTTGGGAAATAGCGTGATTGATGTTGGTGACATCGACATCTGTTATGAAGGGGAGAAGGACTAAGTCGAATAGATGGAGAAAGAGAGAGTTAGAGAGAAAGAAGCACAGAGATTGTTGATGATCAGCTGAGATGGAAATAAAAAATGAAATTAAACCTTACTTATGTTTCTCCTGTCCCCATATTACTGATAATAATGACCATGTAAGGTATATGTCAAAGTTCCCGCTTAAAGATTTCATGTCTGCTTTTCTCTCTTCCCTGAGTGTGATCATATTCTTTTATTTATTAATAGGATGCTGGTCCAGTATTTAATTCCCTTTCCTCATTGTCCTTGAGAAGGTTTTGTTGAGCTGCCTTCCTGACCCACTGCAGTCTGTGGGCTGTAAGTAGTCAGTGCTGAGGTCCATGCGGTTTCATTTCTTTGAGGCTTTGAAGTGACTGATATAACTGAGTGGCTGGCTTGGCCATTTCAAACTGCAACTGAGAGTTAGCCACATTGCTGTGGAGTTACATGTAAGCAAGACCAGCTGAAAAAGGTAGATTTCCTTTCCTGAAGTGCATTAGGGTGCTAGGTAGGACAATCAACAATGGTTTCATTGTTTCATTTGATTCTTAATTGCTGATATTTTATTGAATTCAATTTCCAACATTTGCCGTTGTGGGATTCGGATCCGGTGTCTGGGTCATTACCTGATTCCCTGGATTCATACTCAGAGATAATACAGCTGGATCATCGCCTCCTCAGTATCTCCAATCAACTCCAATGGCAACAGTGATGTTGTTGTTGGTGTGACTTTGCTTCATAAGGCAAATAAATGATTGGCAAAGAATGCAATCCTTCTCATTTTGTATTTATGAGAAGGCGAGATGATGGGAAGTGCTCTTGGTGAAAAGGAGCTGGATGTCCTTGATCATGAGGCAATAACAGAATCCTGAAAGAACAGTCGGGCACTGGCAGGTGGGACTAGATTGGGTTGGGATATCTGGTCGGCATGGACGGGTCGTTCAGAAGGATCTGTTTCCATGTTGTGCATCTCTATGACTCTATGACTCAGCAAGTAATCAGCACAACAATGAGTAGTGTCGTTCATTACAAAATGATTAAAGTATCAGAGTGAAGATACCGTCCTGCAGTTGCGGAGTGTACTTGAGGCAGTATTTTCTTTCATTTATAATCAATGATCTCCTTGCTACAGAGAGGTGGTGTAGTGGAGTTTCACCAGACAATTCCCTGCAGTGTTGGTACCATGAGGAGAGTCTGAAGGAAATAAGTGTTTAATCTGTAATGCTACAAAAAGAATAAAAACGTGATTGCATTAACACTGGAGTGTTATCAATCAACACTCATTATATCCAAAACAAAACACGGATAGCATTAGATATAACATGTTTTCCATGATATGTGTCTTCGCATTTGGACAAATATATAGATAGAAAAGATTTAGAAGCATATGGGCCAAACGCAGGGAAATGGGGTAAGCATGGATGAACATTTTGATCAGCATGAACGGGTTTGTGCTAATGGCCTGTCGCCGTGCTACTGGATTCTATGACTCTGTAATAATTGACGGAGCTCTTTGGAGCCCCAATGTTGGTTGAGAGAGATCTCTAGGTCCTGAATGAAATCTCACCGACTGGATGTACAGTTGTTGTGTGACCCTGCATTGAACGTCATGTTGTTCACAAATCTGTCATCAGACACACTCTGACAGTATTAGCCATTCCCACCAGCTTCTGACCTCCATACAGAACACTAGCCTGTCTTCTCTGTGACAAACCAATCCTTCTTTTTTGCTAAAAGCTGTTCATTGGCTCAAGTAGACTCTGTCCTTGATGTTTTTCAGAGCGTCAATAAAACGGGGCCAGGCTATGATCAGTCTGGTTTGGTCCAGACTTGAAAGGGATTTTCAAAGGCCTTTTATTTATATGTAAACAGACGAAACTACAGAACAAAGTGGTCATGCTTTCGAAGTGACCTGTATAATGAACGGGGAGTTGTCAGTTCTTTTAGCTGAGCTAGCTGAGTTGAGTTGAACTGAGCAGTTTTCAGTTGAGTCTTGAACTGGGAAGTTCAACTGGGAGCTGTGTGGAAACGCTTTCTCTTTTCTGCCATTTTGCTTCAACCTGGAAACATGCATTCCATTATGACGTTATTTCAAGTGAGTTTGATTATTGGGACTATTATGTGTATTTGAAATAGCATAATTAAGTCTAACTGGATAGGTTGAATTCTGTAGGTGTTCTTTATTCTGTTCATTGTGTTTCATTGTGTAAATTTGTGAATAACGTTTTTCTCTGATTTAAAATCTAGTAGTCACCCTAGCTAAATTACTCCGGGTAATTTTCATTGGATAATTACCAAAACAAACTGCAAAGTTATGCTCTAGGCTGCTTGCTTTAGCATGTTTTGAGTGGTCTAGCCTCATCCATAACGGACTGGAGGCTCATTGCTGGATTTTCAACAGCGAGTGGGAGATGCTAGTGTCTTTAGTTCGGGTATTCGTTTGACTGGGTTGACAAAGCTTCGAATAGTAATGGCTATTTCAGTCACCAAACGTTTCCTAAGTGTGCATACAGTGACTTTGGATATTTTACGAAAAGTGAATTAGACAAATTTGCAAGAATTAGCAGAGAAGCTGGAATTGGAACTGACTGCTTCTGTTGAGGAAAGGAGATCTGTTGAGGAAAGTGACTCGTCAATTAAACTTGCTGGAGAAACCATCAGAATCTATAGAGATGGCAAGAATTCAGTTGCAAAAGAAACAACTTGAGTTAGCAGCGAGACGTAAGGATAGGGCAGCCAAAATGAAACAGTTGACTTTCGATAAAATGCAGAAGAAGGGGAAAAGAGAGAGCAGCAGAACAGAGAGTAAAAAGAAAGAATGGCAAAAGAGAAAGCAGCAGGGGAGAGAGAAAGAGAGAGCTTTTGAATAGCAAAAACTGACACTTAAAAAGGGAAGCTGAAAATATGTTGCTGGAAAAGCGCAGCAGGTCAGGCAGCATCCAAGGAACAGGAGATTCGACGTTTCGGGCATAAGCCCTTCTTCAGGAATCATTCCTGAAGAAGGGCTTATGCCGGAAACGTCGAATCTCCTGTTCCTTGGATGCTGCCTGACCTGCTGCGCTTTTCCAGCAACACATTTTCCGCTCTGATCTCCAGCATCTGCAGACTTCACTGTCTCTACTGAAAAAGCGAAGTCAGTGTTAAACACTGGAGATAACTACTGATGGTGGGCTTAGTAAGGAAGAGAGTGTGGATGAGCAACCCCTGGTAGTCGGAAGGCTAGTGAGAATTTGTTTGCTTATGTTCAAGCATTGCCTCAACTTGATGAGAAGAATGTGATGATCTTTTCGTCTCATTTGAAAAGTTGGCTCAACAAATGCAGTGGCCAGAGGCAATGTGGGTTTTATTGATCCAAACGAAACTTGTAGGTAGGACTGGTGAGGTATTCACATCCCTATCAGAAGAGGTATCTGGGGAGTCTGAAGATGTTAAAAAAAAAATTAGTCAACATAGGCAACCTTTCAGGAATCTAATGAGGATCCTGGTCAAACCGACACTGAGTTTCTAAGAATCAAACAGGCTAATTTCGATAGTTGGATAAGAGCTTTAAAATTCAGGCAAAGCTATAATGCCCCTAGAGAGGTTAGTATTTGGAGGAATTCAAAAATTCACTGCCTGAAGTAGTGCAAACACAGGTGGAAGAGCAGAGAGTGTAAACAGCAAGGTTAGCTGCTGAAATGGCTGATGATTATGAACTGGTCCATAAACTTGATTTGCTTTCCAGAACCAGTTCTGGTCTCTGAGGGACAGAAATTGGAGCAGAGATATCCTCACGTGCAAAGGGAAAGGTAGATCACAGTGTAGAACGTAAGGATAATTTACCACGGTAATAAAGAAAACCTTGACGGGTACAAAGAAGTTTAAATACTATGGTGTTTTCATTGTAATAAAGTGGGCCACACAAATTCACAGTGTTGCTGAGCTGGGAGAACACCAGTTGTAGGATAACAAGACAAGCCAGGAGGTTTCGTTGAACTAGTAACAAAACGCATAGGGGGAGTTAGGCAACTGCCTCAGAGTGTACAAGATGACTAGTGGACGTGCTAAACCTGCTTTAAAAAATCTACATGGAAGGGTAAAGTTGATTCACAAAGGCCAGGAGTAATTGGTGAGGAGGATCCCATATTAATTGACACAGGATATTTTCAGTCTGTAATGCTGAGGGGTGAGGCTTTATGCACTCTTGAGAGACTATTGCCAGAAAATGTACTGGAAATAGGAATTCATAGTGAGGCAAAAAGTGCTCAGTTATGTAAGGTGAGGCGATGGAGTCCAGAGAAGAGTGGAGAATGTGTGGTAGGAGTACTGGACCCCTAACTCTCAGCTCCAGGAATAAAATTTGTCCTTGCAAATAATATAGCTGATTCACTGGTAGGCGTGCTGCCTATTCTAGTTGAAAAGCCAGTGGAGATGCAGGCAACTGAGGACCTGGAGAATGATTATCCAGGAATTTTTCCTGATTACGTCATCAGAAGATCACAGATGCACTGGTTGAAGCAGGATAAAGGCAGAGATAAGGAAGCTGACGTAGGATTATCTGAAAGTTTCTTTTTGACCAGATAAGTGGAACAGAAGGAGCAAGTATGAAAACATGAAAGTATTTTAGTGCTGCTAAGGTGATTGAATTACAGCAGAAAGATGAGGAGTTACAAAAGTTATATCAAAAAACATTTAGCAAGAAAGAGAATGAATGCATTCCTGTGTGTTATTACTTAACAAATGATGTCTTAATGTGGATATGGAGATCAGCGCACATTGAAGCAGATCAGGCGTGGACAGAAATTCTTCAAATTGTTTTTCCTGTTGGGTATAGAAAGGAGGCGATGCGAGTGGCACATGAGCTACCACTTGGAGATCATTTCGGGTTTAGGACATTACAGGCTGGAATACAAAGATACTTTCACTGGCCTGGACTACACAAAGATGCAGTTGAATTTTTCCAGATGTCTCAAACATGTCACACAGACAGGAATAAACCTGCAACTTTGATACCTATTCCAATATTTGAGGAACCTTTCGCAAGAGTCTTGATAGATTGTGTAGGCCGCTTCCTCAAACAAAAAGTGGAAATAAGTATTTATTAACAATAATGAATGTGTCGGCTAGATTTCCAGGGGCAGACCCATTATGTGGCATCACAGCTAAAAGAGTTGTAGAAAAATGCTTATTTTTTACTAGGTACGGACTACCAATAGAGATCCAGACAGATCAAAACTCACATCCGAACTATTCAAGGAGATGATGGATAACTTTAGAATAAAGGAATTCAAATTTACTGCATACTATTTGGAATCACAGGGTGCATGAGAGAGATAGCATCAAACACTGAAGACCATGTTGAGGTTTTATGGTCAGGATTATCCAGATGATTGCGGTAAGGATATTCCCTTTGAACTATTTGTGATCACAGATGCACAGAATGAATTGACCAAATTCAGTCTATTTAAATTAATTTGTGGACATAAAGTAAAAGGACCATTAACATTGGTTAAGGAGAAATTAATAAGTCAAAATTCAGAGACCATACATTTGGATGATGTGTCAAATTTTAGGGAACGATTAAATAGAGCTGGAGAGTTGGGTGGACAGCATTTAAAAGTATTGCAGCATACAATGAAACAGGAAGTGAATCAGAAATCATAAATTGGCAATTTTGCAATTGGGAGTAAAGTATTGGTGTTACTTTCAGTAATAGTTGAACCTTGAAAAACAAGTTTTAGCATACCTTATCAAATTGGGAAGAAATTGTATGAGGTGAACTATTTGATACGGACTCCAGACAGGATGAGATCTCACGGAGTGTGTCATGTGAATATGCTCAAAAGGTATTTTGACAGGGAAGGAAAGCAAGAGGAGAAGGTGTTAATGATTACAGCACAGAAGGAAGAACCAAGTTCAGAGGATTCTGAATTGGACATTCCTCAAATCAAATTGGAGAATGAGGAAGTTGTCAAAAATTGGGATAAATTATTAAGTTACCTTACACAAGAAAAGAAAAGTGACCTGAAAGAGTTTTTACTATCTTGTGGAGAGATATGCGGCAATAAACTGGAAAGTACGAACATAATTGTGCATGATGTAGACACAGGAGATGCTGTTCTGATTAAGCAACATCCTTATGGGCATGACTCTCCAAAATTGGCACAGGTTCAGAAGGAGATAGAGCGCACACTCCAATATGTCATAATCGAAGTGAGTTACAGTGACTGGAGTTCACATATAGTCATGGTACCAAAGCTAGATGGTACCCAACGGTCATGTGTGGACTAGCACGAAGTCAATGACATTACAAAGACTGATGCAGATCCAATTCCATGTTTGGAGAACTGTGTCGAAAAATTGAGAGAAGCTACTTACATTTCTAAGTTGAATTTGCTCAGAGGCTACTGGCACGGACCTCTGTCAGTGAAAGCAAAGGCAACTTCGGCTTTCATAACGCCAAATGGACTATATCAGTTCAAATGGTGGCATTTTGTATGAAAAACGACCCAGCCACATTTCAGAGACTGATAATAAGGTCATTGCCTGATTACCCAAATGTGTGGTCTACGTTGATGACCAGGTAGTTTTTAGTCACTCATGGAAGGAACATTTACAGCATTTTTCGGACTTGTGCGATCAACTTCAGAAGGCAGGCTTGGTGGTAAACTTAGCCAAAAGTGAATTTGAGAAAGCCCAAGTCACGTCCCTGGGTCACGTTATTGGACATGGACAAATTGCCCCATGAGATACGAAAACGAAAGTAGTTAGGGAATGTTTCACACTGTCGACAAAAAGAAATATGCAGTACTACGGTTCCTGGGATTGACTGGATTTTACCGAAAGTTTGTGCCAAACTTTAAGCAGTGCGGCTGCTCCACTCACTAAATTGTCAAGGGCAAGAACTCTCAGTGGACAGAGTACTGTCAAAAGTTATTTTCCAGCCTAAAGACTGCCTTAACACTGCTCCCAGAATGAGCTACACTAGATTACACGAAGCCTTTCAAGGTGGCTATCAATGCCAGTGATGTGGGTATTGGTCCAATGTTCCTGCAGGAGGATGATGGGGGAATAGAAAGACCCATCGGGTATTATTCTGGGAAGTCGAACGTTCATCAACAAAAATGTCCAACTGTGGAGGAAAAGACTTTAAAGTTAGTGTTGGCATTACACCATAACTGTGTTTATATTACCAGCAATGCGTCTGAGACATTCGTATACGCTGATTGCAACACATTTGTGGGAAAAACTAAGGACAAAAATGCCAGATTGTTTAGATGGAGCTTCTTGTTGCACCATTCAATCTGAAAATTGTGCATGTGGATGGTCGCGAAGGTGTGAAAGCTGATGAGTTATTGAGACTCGAATGAAATACGGAGGTGTTCGGTGGTGGGTGGAGGGTGACCTAAATTTGAAAGGGTTTGTGCACGTTTAAATGTTTACAGTTAGCATAGTGTATCTGTCTGTTTTGAGACTACTAACTGGGTTTGAAGGGTTAAAAATGCAGCCACCTTTTAGCGTTGATGGTTCTTTTTTTAGTGGGGGAGACATGTCACAAAGCAAGTCCCTTATTTGTCAAAAAGCTGTTCCTTGGCTCAAGGAGACTCTATCCTTGGTTTTTTTTCGCAGGGACAATAAAACGGGGCCAAGCTCCGATCAGTCTGGTTTGGTACAGAGATGAAAAGGACTTTTAGAGGCCTTTTGTTTATATGGAAACAGATGAGACTTCAGGCCGAAGTGGACATGCTTTATAAGTGACCAGTATAATGAACGGAGAGTGGTGAGCTATTTTAGCTGAACTTGCTGAACTGAATTGAGATGAGTAGTTTTCAGTTGAGTTTTGAACTCGTAAGTTCATCTGGGAGCTGTGTGGAAACTCTCTCTCTTTTCTGACCTTCAATTTCAACCTGGAAGTATATGTTCCGTTTGTACTGGTTTTTATTGTGTGTTTGTTTATTGGGACAGTTGTGTATGCTCGGAACAGCATAATTAAATCTAGTTGAACAGGTTGAATTCTGTCGTGATTCTTTATTCTGTTCTTTGTGTTTCATTGCGTAATTTTATGAATAAAATTTTTTGTCTGTTTTAAAATGTAGTCGTAATCCTAGCTAAATTACTCCTATTTCAATTCTCTTTCACAGTCCCTTTCCAATATGGCCATCCTTGGTGTCCTCCATTGCCACAACGAACCAAACCATGATTTGGAAGAACAAGATCTCATCTGTCACCTGTGCAACCGACACCCCGGGGATTCAACACTGAATTCTCCAATTGCAAATAACATCCCTTCCAATCCCCCGACTCCCTTCCCAGACCCTCCCCTCCCTTCCATTCCTCTGAGCAAGCTTTTGTCCAGCTATCTACCAACTGGACTTAGCCATCCAATCACCAACCCGCTGATACCTTTGATCTGTGTTCACTTATCCCCCACCTCGCCACTCTGCCTCCTCCTTCCTCACCCGCCACTTTATCTATAGACGCCCTTACTCCCATCCACAGTGCTGATGAATGGCTATATCCAAGGCGTTCAGTTCTCAACGTCTTGATTCTGCCTTGCTTATTTTGTTCTTCCGGCTTCCTGCGTGTGTATTTTGGATTCCAACATCTACTTTGTTTTTAAATTGTCTTCTTGTGTAATAGGCAGGAGTGAGTGAACGCATTGCACGTCTTGTTATCCAACAGATCAGATGGGTGGAATGGCTTTCGTTTATTGCTGTGAAACCAGCTAGACTTGCTGAAGGAGTTCCTCTTTCTTTTAACCATGGAGATGTTTAATGTCCAGCAGTGCTTTTGATCAATGTTACCTTTACATTAGCAGCACAAGCTTGAATGTTGTCCAGATTTGATACCTGAGTACCTTAGGAGGTGACTCATTGTTCTGAACATTGTATAATCTTCACAGAACATCCCCACCTCTGATCGTATGACAGAGGGAAATACATTGATGACGCAGCTGAAGATGTTTATGCCGAAGATGCTACCCTGAGGATTGCCCACAGAGATATCCAGGGACTGGGAGGATTGATGTCCACCAGCCCCATTGTGTTCTGAATGATTCAACCAGTGGGGAGTTTACAACTGATTCCCATCAAGTTAAATTTTGTTCAGTCTCCTTGACATCTCGCTCAATCAAATACTGCCATGATATCAGGGCCAGTCACTTTACGCTGTGTTCATATCTTCTATCCATTTCAATAGGCCAAGTTATATGTGTGGGGAGTGTTTCCTTCTCTCAGAGTGTAGTGACGGTTGGGACCAGACAGTTGGGGAGGATACATCACTGAAATATTTGGGGGGTGCGAGTGGGTGTCAGTGGATTTTGACCCGTCAGAGAGTCGAGGGCTACAAAGAATTGGGCATAAACGAGAAGTTGTGACCGAGTGAAGATCGGCCCTGACTTACTGAATGGAAGTGCGGGTCTGATGGGCCACGTAGCCTGGTTTTAATCCAGTATACCCCATAGTCCAGTCACTTTGCGGCGTCTTCCATTTCCTGTGTTACTGACTTCAAGTAACTGAATAGACTGATCCTGTTGCTGTGTAACTGGATACTGGTGCTGCATGATCTGGTTACAGTTTTATAGACCCGAGGGGTTTATTGGCCTCCTCCTGTAATTGTATATCAGGCCCCAGGGGCTGAAAGGCCTCATTCTGTTCTGGTGTAATTGAAATCCATATTGACTAAATCTCCTGCCCTTGGAGAAAGTGAGCACTGCAGTTGCTGGAGATTAGTGTCGAAAAGTGTGGTACTGGAAAAACACGGCAGGTCAGGCAGTATCATAGGAACAGGAGAATAGACGTATTGGATGTTCCTGATGAAGGGCCTATGTCCGAAACATACATCTCTTGCCCCTCAAATGCTGCCTGACCTGCTGTGCTTTTCCAACATCACATGTTTGGACGTCTACTGCCCCACCCAATTCAATCTTCCTGGTAACTTCATCCAATTACATTTAGAAAATTGTCAAGCACAAACTTCCTCGCACAAAGCCACGCTTACTATTCCTAATGAAAGCCTGTCTTTCTAAATGCATGTACATCTTATCCCTCGGAACCTTCTCAAGTAACTTACCTACTACGGATGTTAAACCTACTGGTCTGTAGTTCCAAGGCTTTTTTTGTGTGCAGTTCTCCTTGAATAAAGACATGGCATTTGTTACCCTCCAGTCTTCCGGGACGTCCACTGTGGTCAGTGATGATCACCATTATAGTCCAGTATCGCTGAAACTTTTTCTGGAGCCACTTGAGGTGTTCTTGGATATATCGGGTAAGGACCATGAGATTTATCCACTTTCAAACATTCTAGTACGTCCAAATCTCCTCTACTATGACATGGATTGTCCCTAAGATATCGCTTCCTCAAGACTAACTTCCTCAAGTTCTCAAGTCATCAGGTCTTTCTCCAGGGTAAACATAGAGTAGAAATATTCGTTGAGGATTTCACCCATCTCTTATAGCTCCACACATACTTGTCCACATTGGTCTTCAGTGGGTCCTATTTTCTCTCCAGTTATTGCTTTTTCTTTTAATATATTTAAGTACCTTTTTGGATTCATCCTAATCTTCTCCACCAAGGCTCTTTCTTGCCCCCTTTTCACCCGACTGATGTCCGTCTTCAGTGAACTCCTGTATCTCTTATATACCTCCAGGGATTCCCTTGATCCCAGCTGCCTGTACCTGAGCCACGCCCAAAGTTCGAACATGAACCTGTTGACCAGTTTTATCCCTCTCCATAACTATACGAAAACTAATAGAACTATGGTTACTTGTCCCAAAGTGCTCCTCCACTATTAATTCAGTCACCTGTCCAGCCCTATTTCTTAAGAAAAGTTCGAGTTTTGCCCCTTCCCGAGTAGGACACTCTATATACTACTTGAGGAAACTTTCCTGACGCATTTAACCGATTCTATCTCATCAGATCCCTTAATGCTCTGGCCGTTCCAGTCTGTATTAGAAAAATTAAAATCCCCTAGTATGATAACCCTAATGCTCCTGCAGGTCTCCCCTCTCTCCCTGCATATTTGTTACTCTCATTCCTGTTGACTCTTTGGGGGCCTATATTACAACCCCAACACCTCACCATTGCATTCCTATTTCTTAACTCCACCCACAAAGCCTCATTGGGTGATCCATCAGTTATTTTATCTCTGATTACTAATGTGGCACTCCCCTTAATCAGAAATGCAACTCTCCCTCCCCTCTTCCCACCATCTCTGTCTCACCTAAAGCACCTGTTCCCTAGCTCATTAAGCTGTCAGTCCTTTCCATCACTTAGCCATATTTCTGTAATGGCTATAATATCCCAGTCCCACCTACATATCCACACCAGGAGTTCATCGGCCTTAGCTGTCAGCCCTCGTGCATTGAAACAGATGCAATTTAATCCAAAATTCATTACTTTCTCTCTATCGTTTTCCAGCCTAACCTTACTATTTCTGATTACTATATCTCCTTCCACTTGCCTCCCTGCTCTTGAGGATATGACCACTTGCCAATCTAGTTTAAACCCTCTCTTGTGACCCGAGCAAAACTGGCCGCAAGATACTGGAATCCCCTTCAGTGCAAGTCTCTGACGTTAATCTCCCTCTCAGGAGATTATCACTGTCAAGGTATTTTTAGAAATGATTCTCCTAGCTCTCTATAATTACGCTGCAGGACCTCATCCCTATTTCTACGGATATCATTTGTGCCAACGTGCATAATGATTTCTTCTGCTCACGCTCTCCCTTGAGAATATTCTGCAGCTACTTGGAGACAACCTGGACCCTAGCACCTGGGATGTAAAGCACCATCTTGGATTCCCGTTTGCGACTACAGAATCTTTGATCTGTCCCATTAACAATCGACCCTCTTAACTTTAACGCCCTGTTTACCTTTACCCTTTCCCGCTGTGCCCAAGAGCCAGTGGTCCTACCACCAACCTGGCAACTGCTGCTTTCCCCTGAACGGACATCGCCCCCAACAATCCAAAATGGTCTATTTGTTTTCGATGGTAATAGCCACAGGGGATTCCTGCAATCCCTGCCTATTCCCTTTGCCATTCATGGTGGTCGCCCATCTACTCTCTGCCTAGAATATGACAGGAAGCAAGGAAAGCCTGTTGGATTGAATTGTGTTCATTTAATTACAACAGGACTGACAGGTAAGGATACTGACCTCAGGTCGATGAACGTTGGACTGGAATATTACACTCATTAAAGAAACATAACTAGAGGCGTGTCTATGAATTTGTCAGTATCTCGGATGACCCTCAGTGCATCCTAGATTAGATTACCTACAGTGTGTAAACAGGCTCTTTGGCCAACAAGTTCGCACCGACCCATTGAAGAGCAGCCCACCCAGACCCACTCCCCTACACGCAACACTACGGGTAATTAAGCATGACCAATTCACCTAACCTGCACATCTTTGGACGGTGGGAGGAAACCGCAGCACCCAGAGGAAACCAATGCAGACACGGGGAGAATGTGCAAACTCCACACAGACAATTGCCCGAGGCAGGATTTGAACCCTGGTCACTGGTGCTCTGAGGTAGCTGTGCTAACCCATGATCCACCTTGCCGCCCAGCGTCGCTCCCTATCACGGTCTCCCAGGAGCTGAAACTGGGAGCAGGGCCCACACGTGTAGCCATCAGGGACGGTGGAATTCTCCCCGAGCTACCACATCTCACAAGATGGAGCGTGCAACTGCCCTAAATGCCATCTTGACTGCTGTAACAATAAAGTTAAAAGGAATTTATTTGAGTTTACCTGTACATTTTGCTGAGCTGAGCTGTCCGAAGCCTCTCATGTCAAAGCCTTCCTGCTTACTCTGCTACAACGGCATGTCTCCCTACCCCTCCACATTTAATCTTGGTCAGGGAAGGAAGGAGACACGACAGTGATGTAGTGTTTAAGCCTTCAGCACTCCTTGACACCTGGCCCCAGACTACCTGCTCCTCAGTGTAGGTCTGCTCTTGGCCTTGGAGGGTGTCTTGCTGAGGTCTTTCTTCCGGTAGTGGTGATTGTGTCGATGCAAATCCTCACCCTAACAGGCAATCCGTGTTATTGCAGTCCTCTCGTACTTTCTGCCCATTTGTATTGCGTTTATGAATTCCTTCAATCCCTCGATTGCATTCCAAACTGTGTCTCACTCCAAAGTGAGAGAGGTTGATGTTCTTGTGAATACAAGGTTATTGGAAAAGAACACCATTAGACGTAGGGACAACAATATGTCTATCCATTCACTGAGTCTGCTTTTCCTTCAATTAGGTTATATTTTTTATGTTAATCCCCCATTCCACTTTCCTGTGATTCCTCCATAACGCTTGTATAAAAATCTGTCTGTCTCAGCCTTGAAGATATTTAATGATTCAGCCTCAACAGTCCTCCAAATTTTCTACAATTGTTTCCCTCTCCCTGATGTGAGACTTGGTGATCTTTAATCTGGTGATTTACCCACTCCATCTTGCATAAAATTCCAACTCTTCCTCAGTTCCTGTGTCAATTTGCTCAAGGGTCAAACGGTCACTCTCCCTGAATCCAGGAACTGCTTCTCCAAACTGAAGACCGATTTGTAGAGTGTGTTTAACATATTTTCAGACTCTGTGAACAGAGTAATTAGAGTATTAGTCTCTAATACTCCCATTCTTTCCCGTGTTATCCTCTTCCCCTTAATAAAGTAAAAAAAAAGACTGTGGATTCTTGCTAATCTTACCCGCTAAACTTTTATCACCCCTCCTTCTGCTCTTCCACTGATTGTTTAAGTTTAGCCCTCCACATGCTATATTCTTTTCGGACCTTCATTGACCTGCTCACTTGGTACCAGATTTAAGCTTCTCTTTCCCTTTTCATCCTGTTCGGAATTTGTGTCGACATCTGAGGTTCACTGGGTTTGTTTTCCTAAAATTTATCTGTGGTGTAACATGCTGGGCCGACACTGTCATCAATTCAATTTTAAACAAATGATTCCCCCAACCACCGCCCCACCTTGTTCTTCTACAGTTTCACCCAGAAGCAACTGCACTTTGGCCAGATCCTGTCATTGTTTTCCATAAAATCTGTCTCCCCAATGTAAAAAGGTCTTATTTTTCTAACATTTTTGGGGTCTTTTCCTTCGCAAAGTCAAAATGTGTGATATCACGGTCACTGGTCCTATAATGCTCTCCCACCTCTGCCTGGAACAGCTGACTGGCTTCGTTCCCCACAGTGAGGCCCAGCACTGCACTGCCCATTGTTGTATCTGAACTGTATTGATATAAGAAGCTCTCTGGAATACATTTCAAAACACCTGCCCCTCTTAAAAATTTGTCACTGACCGAATGAATGTTTGGAATTGAAATGCTTGAATATAACAATCCTATTATTGTTTTACACACCTCAATAACTTGGTTATATACTTTCACCCGTACTTTCCTTTATCTGGGGGTCTATAATATATCCCTAGCAGTGTTTCTGTCATGGTTTTGATCCTGAGCTCTAACCACCAAGCCTCTTTAGAAGATCCTTTCAAGATATTGTCCCTTCTTACGCCAGTAACTAGCTCCATAATTAATAAGGCAAAATCACCTCCTCTGTTACTCTCTCTTTTGTCCTGACTCTTTTTCTGGTACTACAGAATTTTGAGTTGTTATCCCCGACCTCCCTTAAACACATCTCTGTAATGGCAAAAATGTCACACTTCCACATGTCACCTCGTTTCCTGATCATGTCTGACAGTCTGATAATATTACTAGCATCAAGGTAAAGCACATCCAACCTGGAGTATATCACCTGGAATACTCTGTACCTCGGAGTTCTTCAGTCATTCACTGTTCGTTATCAACCTGTCCAATTCATGAACCAAAACTGTAACTCTGGGACTGAATGAATATTTGTTGAATTTGAAATTCGTTTATAGTAAATGTGTTCATCAAATGCAACTTTCCAGAACTGAACAGTCTGCTCCAGATACCACGAGTTTCTGCTGATTAGTTCCCTGTTCAGTGTGCAGAGGGGACAGCCCTCAGTAATAGAGAAAGTGAGGACTGCAGATCCTGGTGATCAGAGTCGAAAATTGTGGCACTGGAAAAGCACAGCCAGTCAGGCTGCATCTGAGGAGCAGCAGAGTCAAAGCTTCCCATGTTTTCCATGCCATAATACACAGGATATAGGGAACCATACTTGCTCAGGAAGGCAGCAATGTACAGAGCCCTGAAATGGAAAGCAGCCAATCATTTGGTTGGACAGGGAGTAAAAAGTTGAGGTGAAATACAGACTGTTTGAAGTACAAACATAAGGATAGATAAATCCCTCGGCCAGACGGGAAACACTCTAGGTTACTAAAGGAAGAGACGGAAGAGATTTCTGTGCCTTTGTGCCTTCACTCTCCATTGGAGTAGCGTCGGTTGATTGGAGGGTGGCAAATGTAATTCCTTGTTCAGGCAAGGAAACAGGGATTTTCCTGAGAATGACAGACCAGTCAGTCTTATATCAGTATTGGACAAACTATTGGAGAGGATTCTGGAAAAACAAGGTTTGATTAGAAATAGTCAGCATGGGCTTTTGAGGGGCAGATCATACCTCACAACACTTATTGGATTATTTGAGGATGGGATGAAACACACTGAAGAAGGTAGAGCAGTGAATGCGGAGTGCATGGATTTTAACAAGGTGTTTGATAAACTTCCCCATGGTAGTTTCATTCAGAATGTAAGGAGGCATGGTTATACAGGGAGACCTACCTGTCTAGATACAGAATTGGCTAACCCATAGAATATAGAGGGTAGTGGTAAATGGGAAGTATTCAGTGTGGAACTAGGTGAGCAGTGGTGTTCTGTAAGGATCGGTTCTGGGACCTCTGCTGTTTGTGATTTTGATAAATGACTTGGAAGACGAAGTGGTAGGGTAGGTTCGTAAGTTTGATGATGTAACACAGGTTGGTGGAACTGTGGATAGAGTGGAGGGCTGTTGTAGTTTGCAACAGGAACATTGACAGGATGCAGTGCCCAGCTGCGAAGTGGCAGATGGTGTTCAATATGGAAAGTGGGATACGATTCATTTTCGAAGGTTGAAGTTGAATGCAGAATACAGGGTTAAAGGCAGGATTCTTGCATTGTGGAGGAACAGGGGGATCATATGGTTCATGACATAGCTCCCACAAAGTTGCTACCCAGGTTTATAAGGTTGTTAAGGATGTGTTTGATGTGTTCATTAGCCGAGGAATTGAGTTTAACAGCTGCGAGGTTATGCTGCTACTCTATGGAGCCCTGGTGAGACCAGACTTAGAATATTGTGATCAGCTCTAGTTGTCTCATTATAGGAAAGATGTGGAAGCTTTGGTGAGATTGCTGAGGAGATTTATCAAGATGCTGCCTGGACTGGAGGGCATGTCTACAAAGAAAATTTGAGGGAGCTAGGGTGTTTTCCTCATTGGAACGAAGAAGAATGGAAATTGACTTGACAGGGGTGTTCAAGATGATGAGACACATAGATAGAGTGGATAGCCATTTACTTTCTGCCAGGGTGGAAATGACTCTCGACGGGGTATGATTTTCAGGTAATTGGATGAAGGTTTAGGGGTGATGTCAGAGGTATGCTCTTTCACAGAGAGGTGGGTGTGTACAATGAACAACCAGCAGTTGGAGTAATGTCAACTATATTCGGTATATATAATTGCATAGGCATATGAATGATAGTATAATGAAAGGTATGTAGGTTAGTTTGATCTTAGAGTAGGATCAAAGGTCGACAGAAAATCAAAGACCGAAGGGTCTGTACAGTGCTGCACTGTTCTGTGTTTCCAGTTTCACCCAGCTTGTGGATTGTCATCAATTGTTGAATGTGTGAGGGAGCGATGTGTGTGAGATCAGGAAGCTTTGGAGGGGTGCAAGGCCAATACCTCCAGTTATGGTGTGCATTGTTACAGTCACCTGAAAGCCAGTATAATATGTGTGGTTACGTAGACCAGACAGAATCCGTCAAGTTCAGTTATTAATGTGATTTTGGATTGCCGTTTGCTGCTGGTTACTTCACATACATTCTACTGTATGATCCATGTAGTAATCTCTGACCATTCACAGAGATGTACAAACTTATTTTGATGCTGGAGAATGTGAAGGTGCCATTTATTGGATATGGATTTAGAGGCACAAAGCACTGCAATAGATTGTCAACTTGTTAACGTCTTCACCCGGGGTGCAGGTGTATAGAATCTTTGAGGCAGGTCAGATTTCATCACTATAGGTAACTTGTATGGTGTGATTCTGACTCTCCATGTCAACACGTCTGCTCTCTGGGCCAGGCTCTGACTGAAGATGAATTTTAAATCTTGGTTGCTGGTCAGCCATTAGTATTTAACCTGGACAACATTTGTACCTACACTGAGACCAGTGATCGTCTGTTGACGGGTTCTCCCTCTGCCCAAGGTGAATTCCAAATTACTGTTTTGAAGTAATGTTTGGCTGACTGCCCCGAACCAGTTTAGAAACTCAATGTACAGATTTTGGAAAAGGCAACTGAGTCTCTGTGTATCTCAGGCAGCTGTGAGGTCCAATAACAGTGTAAATGATTTCAGATCTATTGGAAGCAATTTTCAGCAGAGCTCATTGCAAGGTGGTGAGTTTACTGAGCCGAACGATAGTCGGATGTTTGCTATATTTCATGAATTGGGCAAAAATAAGATGTGAATGATAATCATTCAACTGAACTAGAATCTCTTCAATCAATTCTGTTGATTCTATATTTATGGAACTCAAATATAAACTCCTGTCAAGATTTTCTAACACAGAAATAAAGTATGTACATTTTATTTTATCGAAGAAAGAACATAACTCTTGTGGTTATCAGAATTAGATATTCAATGTCAGGATTCAAAGCAATGAGTTGCCACTCCAATATTTTTAAAGTGGTTGGCTTCTGCATGATTTGATGTTCAGAGTGAGAAAACGATTGAAAATACAAATAGAATTAGTGTTCTTATACATTTATATATAAACTCTCAGTTTTATTTCTCACTGAAATGTACGATCTTCAGCTATTTGCCAGCAATTTAAAACTTTCAATAATTCACTATGGACTGTGAACATTAAACTAAATAAATTATTTGTGTTATCAAATTTTAGTGAATAATAATTTGAAAACTTCCAATTTTTAGAATGAATGGCGTTTGATATGAAACGTGGAGAGTGAAAAAAAAAGCAACGAATGTAATATTGTGTCAGTGAAAAGTCAGAGCTTTCCAAAGAGTTTTGTGACAAAGCAATGATATATTTGTTTTAGTAATGGGAATACAACATATAAAATATTCATGTTCTGAGTAATAATTAGACTTCATAATGAAGCTGACCTTGCAATACTTGCATTTTAAATACTTATGCTGCACCAAATAATCACATATTTGCGAGCATTTACATAGTGAAATAATTGGATACTGACTGTTATTCACAGCTGGCACATGATAGAGTACAAAACTTTAAAGTACAGGATGAAGCCATTGCCCATTATGTATGCATCAGTTCCAGAGATATCTCCCAAGCACCTCCCATTTGCCAGCCCTCTCTCTGTTGCCCGTTAAATTCATAATTTCCAAATATATATCTAGTTCTCTTTTGAATCTTCATCCACAACTTTCCCAGCCAGTCAATTCCAATTCGTAACAACTCTCTAAATAAAGACGTTTTCCCTTATTTCACTTCTAGCTCTTTTATTGACAACCTTGAAATTAGAATCCCTTGATGCTATAACGCCAGCTAACAGAGTATTCTTTTTCTTCTCTGCAACTTTTTTCATACTTCTGAGCACCGCAATAAATTCACATCTTTGTCAGTTCTGCTCCATGAACAATAAGCCTTGCAAGAACTTTAACAAACACTACAACGGAAAAACAAGCAGAAAACTAGTCTCCAGGATATATGAACATCAACTAGCTACAAAAATTTGATCCCAATACGAATGTCTTACTTACTGATGAGGAAGTACGCCACTTTGACTAGGTCTGCATATCCATCCTAGGGCAGGCTAAACAGAGACAAGCACAAGAATTCCTGGAAACATGGCATTCCAACCGGAACTCCACCAACAAACACATCAATTTTGACTCCATCTACCATGGTCTGAGAAAAAGGGCAGGAAATGACATCGTCGACACCGGAAATTACATTACCAACTAAAAGAAACCGAAACATTTAAATAGAAAGTGGGAGATAATACCAGCACTTCACTGGAGGCTCACTTACTGAGTACAGTCAATGGAATAAACTAGGAACTGCCATTAGCTATTGCTTCAGAATATATCTGAGTGTTCGTGGCTGCCACCACATAGAATCTTTGAATGCAAGTGAGAGCCTGCATCACCAAGTGCATATCCAAAGCCTTTTTTTCAAGTTTGTGAGATTACCTGATCAATCACCTGCCGAGGAAATGCATTCCAGACACATGTTATTAGGGGCAGAAATGCGGCTCAGTGGATAGCACGCCTGCCTTAGAGCGCTGGGCTCCCAGGTTTGATTCCGCTTTGGGTGACTGCCTGTATGGATTTTGAACATTCCCCCCATATCCGCGTGGGTTTCCTGCAGGTACTCCGATTTCCTCCCACAATCCAAAGATGTGCAGGATAAGTGAATTGCCCATGCTAAAATGCCCAAAGTGTTCAGAGACATGTAGGTTAGGTACATTAGTCAGGTGTAAATATAGGAGGAATATGCTTGGGTGGATTACTCTTTGGAGGATCAGTGTGGACGTTTTGGGCAGAAGGGCCTGTTTCCACACATAGGAACTTTATATTCTATGTCTGTGCCACCCTCTCAGTTCAATACAGTCTCCAGAAATCCTCTCTCAATCCCCTGCCTTTCACTTTAAGTATGTTTCCTTTTGTTTTTGACCGTTAGAGTAAGGGAAACAGCTGCTGTCTGTTTATCCTCTCCATACCCTTTATTCTCTCGTATACTTGTACAAGGTTCCCTCCTCAACTTTCCCTGCTGCAAAGAAAAAAGGAGCAAGTTTAGCCCTCGCCCTTCAAAGTTTGAGAACTCACTTGTCTTGTTAATTCAGATGTGCATCGTCTCACATTTATCAGAGTTAACCTTCATCGGCCATAAATCTGGATATTGAAATCATTTGTTTATATCGTCCTGTAGCCTAACCCTGTCCTCCTCACTGTGAAGCACCCAGATAATCTTTGTGTCATCCCCAAAATTAGATATCATTCCACTTCCATCCATCTTCCACATTCTCACCATCATCATTTATGAATATCACAAACAAACCTTGATTTCCTTCCTGTTCTCCACATGTTATTTACAAAGGAATCATTAAGAATTCCAGTCTCTTGTTGTTCTTATTTTGGGGAATTTACAGAGTGATGTAGTTTACACCCATTATGAGGGAGCTGCAAATACCATTTTAGACACAAAGTTAAATTCACCTTTTACACTCTGTCCCTCAGCATGTCTTATTCATAAAGCGTGTACCTAATTTAGGGAGAACTTCGGTTTGGCACCTTGCACTGGAACATTAGCCTTTTGTGTGGCACTGTCCTTTGTAACAATAGTGAAAACTGAAGAAACTTTTCATCTACAGGATGGACACTGATTCATTTCTTGAATCAGCTAATGTGATGAGGATAAATATTAAATTAAATTCCATGTTCTGGACAAACTACAGGAGATCAAATCATATTTGGGGGTGGGGGGGGGTGGTGGAAACACGTCACCTGCATTTTATGGAGATACAAAACCACAGAGTGAATGTACAATCTGATAAAGAATCAAGTGATAGAAAAAGAAGTGCATCAAATTTTAATTTTCAATGGAATCCGATCCCAATTTTCCTGAACAGTGGTGGTTTTCACCCAACCTCACTTTTCCAAAAACAAGCTTTACCCAGTCACTAAAACTTCATTAGCCATTCTTCCTCCCCTTCCTACTCTTTTTTACACTCCTACTTCCCTTGCACTACACCTTCTGCTGCTACATACTCTTCCACTGATGATATCTCTTCACACCCTTCTTCTGCCACTCCCACTGTAAGTTACACCAGTTCCCTAGTTACTCCCACTCCCACTGGCCATCCCTTACCCCTTTTTGCTTTCCAACTGGGGTGATGGGAGCTCCTGGCTTCTGTGCTGCTATTGGTCATCAGTGAATGATGAGATTGAGATGATCAGTGCCCAATTTCTAATAGTGTATGTCTGTCATTGTTCAATGCACCATGAATAGGGCGGGTTTTTCCCCCATACAGAGTGGAACGTTTTTTTTTCTGTCTCTGTGTCACAGCACTTAACCAAGCAGCCTCATCCCAAATAGGAAATACCTCTCCTCAGAATCAAAAGTCCATGCATCTGTTTGTCCTTAAACTTTGCGAGGACAGTAACCACATTGTTCAATAAGCCATGTTCTATCCTTTTTCTCTTTAGTATTTTAACTTATTTTCCAGTGTCAGTTGAGGTGAGATCAGAGTAACTTCCCTTGCCATCAAAGTAGCATTTGATTCATGTAGCATCACACACCCTCAGCAAACTGTGGTTAATGGAAATCAGAGGAAATTCTGTGCTGGTAATTTCCTCAATGAACAATGACACCTTACCCAGAGCTATTGGGAATGACAAATAAACTCTGCCCTTGCTAGTGCCTTACAAAATCATGGATGGATTTGTTTTATCAATAACATCAAGATACATCAGTTTTCACAGTTTGGTCTAAAGTCTCAGAAAAGTAAAACCTTGCTGCTTGAGTGTCACCCCAATGAAATCAGAGCATTACAATAAGGTAACGATTCAGATTATCTTCAATCATTTACTTTCTGAGGGCTGGTCGTGCGGTGTCGTTGCCACTGAGATCAACATTTTCTCTGTCTAACAGCATCACATCGCATTGGCTCAAGGCTGCACCATTCCCCAATTCTACTTCAATCTCCAGCTCATTTGCCGTGCTCACCAGATATACGAGGCCCTCAAGATGGAATACCTTAGAGATGCCAATAAGCCTTTCGAAGATGCCACCCCACCCATGCCCTGCAATCTGAGTCCATCCCCTCCCCCAAGCCCACCTCCTGTCGTGTATTCACCATCCCTCCTAACATTCCACGTGCTAATGCTGAATGTTCTGTACTCGGCAACGGTCTCAGTTTTATCCCTCTGTGCCCCCACTTTAATGAATTTCAGGCACGACATAATGTTGAACTCCTCTTCCACCGTCTTCTCTCAGTGTCCATTTCTTTGTGCAAGAGTACACTCCCCATCCCATATACCATTCGCCCAGCTCCAACACTTTCCCTCCACCTGGACCCATTCCTCTGGCATTTACTTGAACTCAATATGTTCATTGAGAACTTTCCATGTGAGTTTAGTTGTCTTAAATTCTCTGTATTCCCTTTCTCCCTATCCAACCTATCACCCTCTGAACAGACTGTACGCTGTATGCTTCAATCAACCCTGACTATGTTATTCAGCCTGTGCCGATAAGGGAGGTGCTGCTGCAGTCTGGTGACTCACCTCTACATTTCAGAGGCTGAGGGCCAGCTCTCAGATACCTCCACATGTCACCTGCTGGTCCATAACTCTACCATGGCACATCAGGCTATTTTATTTACTAAATCTGACCACATTTCATCTAGAGATTTCCACTCACTGGCCCACACCTCCCACCCCCCACTCACCCCCACCTAACAGTCCCGAAGCTGATGGCCCTCTGATAGCAGAGTTCACTTTTATCTCCTCCTGAAAATCCACAAACAGAACTGCCCATGCAGGCCCATTGCTTCAGCCTGTACCTCCCATACAGAGGGGGTGCATGGATACATACGTGGGCCCAAGTTATACCTGTTTCTTCATGGGGTACGTAGGTCATTCCATTTCCAGTTCTATTCCAGCCCCATCCATAACTCTTTCTCCAATATGTAGATATTATCATCGCTGCTGCTCCTCTTTCTTGTCCAGAATTGGAAAAGTTCGTGGTTTCCAATTTGCACCTCTCCCTCACATTCACCTCTCTACCTCTGACTCTTCCCTTCCTTTACTTGATATCTCTGCTTCTATTTCTGAGGATAGACCACTCACTGATATCCAGTAATAACCGACCAACTCCCACAGCTACCTGGAGTATGCATCCTCACACCCTGTTTCCTGCAAAGGCTCCATTCCATTCTCTCAGTTCCTCCGTCTCCACCACATTGCTTCTGATGATGTCAACTTCAAAAATGTGGCCTCTGATATGTCCACCTCCTTCCTCAACCGAGAACTCCCCAGCACTGTTATTGACAGGGACCTCAACCAGTTCTGACCCACCTCCTGCACTTCTACCCTCAGCATCTTTCTTCCCTGCTGCAATAGCGTTAGAGTTTCCCTTATCCTTACCTACCATCCCACCAGCATTCACATGCAGAAGATCATCAGTCTGCATTCCCCCGCCTCCAGCGTGATGCCACCACCAGACACATATTTGCCTCCTCTCCACTTTCCGCCTTCTGAAGTGACCATTTCCTCCAAGACACCCTGATCCACTCGTTATTCACTGCCCACACCTACCCCCCCACACACACACACTACCTCCCCCAGCCCCCAGCACAGGTACGCTTCACTTTCCCCTGCCGAAGCTGTTACACTTTCCGATTTACCTCCTCCCTCGTCATTATCTAAGGTCCAAACATACCTTTCAGGTGAAGCAGCATCCTACCAACAATTCCCACAATCCGGTCTACTACATTCGCTGCTCACATTGTGATCTGCTCTACACTGGGGAAACTAAAGGTAGACTGGGTGACCACATTACTGAATATCCAAGCTGTACCTCTGCAAAAGACCCTGAGTTTCCAGTTGCCTGCCAGTTTAATATCCCATCCTGTTCCCTGGCCAGTATCTCTGTGTCAGGCTTGCTGCAGTGTTCCAGGACATTTCAATGCAAGCTGGAAGAACAACACCTCATTTTCCGCGGGTGGACCCTGCAGACATTCACACTCAAAATAATGGTCAATAATTTTCGGGACTGAACTCCTCAATGCCCCCTACCCAGACACCAGGCCTAGTTCTCACGTGGCCTTCCATTACTCACCCCCTATTGTAAGCTACTAACAGTTTTCATGAACAGTTATTCAGCTTCTGCTGTATATTAATCAACTTTTTCAGAGCTACCATCCGTTCTGAGGAAGGGCCACTGAATTAGAAACATTAATTCTGATTTCTCTGCACAGATGCTGCAGACCTTTTGCAGGAACTTCGGTTTTTGTTTCAACAGTGTCTCACAATGTTTTTGTATCACAATGCAATACGTCATGGATGTTTGGAGCTCTGTCAAACATAGGAACTTTGTAATTTCTCATTTAATGTCCATAAACTAATATTCGAGATTCAACTGAGATAGCAACTTTACTTATATCGTTCAGATCAGTCAATTTGTCACAGTTCAGAAAGAAAATGAAATCGATAGAGGGAAACGCAGCAGGTCTGGCACCTCTGAGCAGGGATACACAGAATTAACATTTGATTTCAATATGACTTTTTCAGAACAGTGTCACATCATATTCGATATGCTAACTCTGTTTCTCTCTGCAGACACTTCCTCATCTGTTGCGCTTCTACCATCATTTTCTGTTTGTATTTCATGTTTCCGTATCACTATATTTCATGTTTCTTGACAGTGCTACATGCTGAATTTGGTTATATATGGACAATGTCGTCCTTTCCTGTTCCTGTTATAGCTGGTGTCTCTGGGACACCTGTGCTACGGCCGAAATCTGTTTCTTCTTTAAGATTCAAAGGAAAAAAATAAAATTTTTTCTGATGATCCTGTAAATCTCAGGAACTCCACTTTGTTTGAAAAGACATTTTAGAGGCAGCAGAAATTTCATGAGGTAATAGGAATAGATTATTTATGGTGGAGCACTCTGTGACAATGTTGAACAAACTTGTCTACCCTGTCTCCAAAGGTTTTGATTACATATCACAGAATTATTTACAGCAAAAGTGGGGGGAACTCAACCCATTGTCTGTTCCAGCTTGGAATGACTATCTCTACAGTTAGTCTCCAGTATTGTCCCCATTGCCCTTCACATTTTGTTACGAGTGTCTGCTTTTTATTGTAAGTATCCTGCCAGATATGAACAATATGATAAATCTCAAACAAAAAGAAAATCAGAACTTAGAGGGTAAGCTCAGCAGGTCTGGCGGTATCTGTGAAGAGAAATCAAAGTGAATGTTTCAGACCCGATGACCCTACTCGATCTGTATTCCCAATTATTAAATGGTGCGTATATAAAATATAGTTCACTTTATCACATTTAATATTATCCTTTTAGTTCACAATGTCATTCAGCATTGCATCACCCAAATGTTGGCTGTTTCCTTGTTATGCATTAGATTTAATTCTGTCTGTCAGAAAGAAGGATAATGACTGGGGAATATCATTGTACTCCCCATGCAGTCTCCACAGGCACTGCTCCCATTCCGCCCTATCTCCCATCCAATATCATGTTCACTCGAACCTGACTCATTAATTCATAAGTCTAAATGAATACGTTCATTGTAATTATCCCTTTTAGTTTTGGACAGATGCCAAAATGCGAACAAAATACGGTTTACAGCAAATAAAACTGCATTTAGAAGTCTGTCAATTTATATAAATAAATTACTGAAGTATATTCCCTATGGAAGTTCCAAAGTTGCCTTATTAGAGCAGTGAGGGGAACAGTCAGAGAAGTCCACGCTTCCTGTCTATGTTCATGGCGACTGTGCCCAGTGACAGTCTGTTCGCTGGCGTTTGTTCCCGTGGAGGGGAGATCAGCACAGTAACAACATCCTGATTGTGATTGTTTTGGGGGTGGAGGGGAAGAGTGGAAGGATTTTTGGAAAGATGGTTCCAGCATAGTAATCGGACAACAGAGCAGAATCATGTAGCCTACAAAAAGAAAATATTTTTATTCTCTCTCACAACTGACTTCACCCAGCGATTGTGATGGGAGATGTGACCAATAGCCAGCAATGTCAACATGTAGTCCAGTCCAGTTATATTGTGAACTGAATATGCTGTATTGAAAGCAGGGACTGTTTGCTCTGACTGTGATTGATGTCAATCTCCATGCAATGCAACTGTGTCACTGGAGGGTTTCCCTCTCCTATTACTAAGAGGCTTCATTCAGTGCTCTACCACTGTAGTAATAGATCCATCAGCTCCAACAGTAACAGCGATCAACAGCTGCATAGATCTGAATGTGAGAATAGCGGACTGGAACATTGCAACAATGGAGAGGAGGTTTTCCAAGAGTCTTTTCAAGATTTCCCCCTCTTGGGGATTTCTACCATATCGGATATCAGCAGTGCTGATAATTATTCTGGATGGGATGGAGGGTGTGCTACTGATCTATTCTCGCTATTGTTGGTGTTCTCTACCTCTGTCTATTCATTAATCCCAGAAACAAGTTTGAACTTCATTGCAATTTCTGTTATCTATATTTGTCAGAGAAAGAAACTATTGCCTTCAGTTTCAATTGCAGTCTCCATCCATTACCCATGAATGGCAGACCACTCCCTCACAAACATCTGCGAACAAAACTGCACAACCTCGAGATCCCTCTTTGCCCTGAACTGATTTATGTCTCCTGTTCTCTCTGTCATCAAACCTGTCCACTACTAGCTCCTAATATCCCCAATCATCATCTCTGTGTCAATGCTGTTGCTGAACAAACCATTGGCTGCACGTTGGTAAAATTCTGACTGAATGTTTCAAGCTCTCTTCTGACCAATTTTCCAATTACAAATATTTCAATCACAAAATTGCACTTGTCAGGAAAATTACTTCATGATTAGGACAATGCATGAATGTAGGAATATCGCTGGATATAATTCAGAATTGAATATTATTAAACGACAGATATTGTTTCAAGTTATTTGTGTCAAGTCTGCAACAGCTGATGACAGAACTTAAATAAAAATGATAAGAATTGGAATAAAAGTGAATTTCACGAAAAACAAACAAAAGCAACATTTTGTCTGAAAACCTTCTTCTTTCACTGATCACCTTCGGTAAAGAAATCTAATGCCTGGGTTAATTGTGACTTGAGACCCATGACAATCTGCTTAACTTTATATTGTCTTGTGGAATGGCCTCAGAGTCAGGTCAATTAGTGATGGGACCAAATGCTGCCCTTGGCAGAGATGCCAAAAGCCCATGAATTAACAGAATTGAAGGTGATATCAAATAAAGGATGATGCTGAAAATCTGAAATTATAGAACGAAATGCAAAGAAACGGGCAGAAAGTGCTGGGAAACTTTCCTGAACTGAAAACAGCTGGAAAGGAGTGTGATTAATACCATTGACAGGGAAGTCTGCTTTGAAGGGGAGGAGGAATCAATACAGAAAGAGAGATATAGAAGAAAAAGAGCAAACAAAGAGAATGATGATCAGCTGTGCTGGAAATAAAACGTGAGATTCACCTCATTTATTTTTCGCCTTTCCCATCTTCCTGAATATCATGCCCTTGTAAATACGGGTATCCCCGCTTTTCAACAGTTCGCTTTTCGCCACTTCCCTTTCTAAATGACTTACAGTAGGACATTGTTTCACTAACCAAAATGTATCCGAACAGGATTTTCACTTTTATGAAGCAAGCCGAATTTTTTCCCATATAAATTAGTGCTACTGCATTTTACACCATATCAGCTTGCCAACGGTTTCGTAGGAACACACCGCTTACAAATAGTGAAGGAACCCTGTATATATCTAAGATCATGTTTAAAGCAATTTGATTCTCTTCTTCTGTCCTCCTTAAGAGTGGTCATCTTCTTATATTCATTAATTAGATATGGGTATCTCTGACTGGGACAGCATGAGTTCATTTTTCCAGTTGCCCTTGAGAAGACCTTGAGCTACTGCAGTCCACGTGTTTGATCTGATTTAGTTTCATTTATTTTAGTCAAATGCACAATACAAAGGTTTGTTTTTATTGTAGTGCAGGCACATGATATTAAACAAGAAAACAGAGATCACAGGGTCCTTGGACAGAGTGATGCATACATGGTTACAGCTTCACAGGAGGTGTGCAAAGTAAGATCGACATTAGAAAGATTAACATTATTTGAACAGTGAGAGATGTCAATTTGTCAGTCTAATAATGGGAGGGAAGGAAGTGTTCCTGAGCATGCTGGTTCATGTTTTCAAGCCTCTGTCTCTCCTCCCTGTTGGAAGAGGTTGTAGGAGATCATTACCAGTTTGGGAGAGAGATCTTTGATATTGCCAGCCTTTCTGTGACAATGACAAGTATAAATGTATGGAAGGTTGTCTTCCGTGATGGTCTGGACTGTGCACAATACGGTCTGTAGTATCTTTTGTCCTAGGCAGAGCAGTTACCATGTCAGGTCATTGTGCACCCGAATAGAATGCTTTGAGTTGCCAGTATACAGAGCATTGGGAGACGGGCGGTTTCAAAATAGTTAGATGTAACAATTGGCTGTTAACTGGATGCCCACGTTCTGGTTGCTGTTTTGACAACAATTGTAATTTTAAATTATGTCTTCTATACCAAAACCTTGTTGAGTGTATTGTATTGCCAACATCGAACCAATGAACCATTACCTGCTTCAAATGAATAGAGAAGCCAACGAAGGAGAAAGAGACAGAAACAAAGGGAAAGAGAGAGAGAACACAGCGAGGGAAACAGATGGACAGTCAGGCAAAGAGAAAAAAGAAACAAAACAAGGAAACAAACAGTTGCATGTGCAGGGAGAAGGGAAGATAATACGTTCAGGGAAAGAAACAGAAGACAGGGAAAAGGGAAACACAGGGAAATAGGCAGTGTGAGAGAAACAGTGAGAGACAAAGGTCACAGGGAGCTGGGGATAGGGTCAATGGGAGCTGGGAGGAATGGGAGGAGCTGGGGGTGAGGACCAGAGAGACCTGGGCGTGAGCACTGGAGGGAGCTGGGGGGAGGGAGGTGAGGATTTATTTTGTCCTGCGCCAAGATATCCAGGCAGATCATGGTTCAAGGTAAGCATGGATGTACTGAACGATGGTTGTAAAATATGTTTGAGAGGCGTATAGGTTACCCTGCACAGGGTGTGCGCTAGGCGAGGTCAATATGAACAAAATCAGAATTATCTGAGGTTAGAGAGTCCATTCATCGGTCTAATAACAGCTAGGAAGAAGCTGTTCCTGAACTTACTGCTCTGTGTGTTCAAGCGTCTGTATCTTTTATCCTGATGAAGGAGGTCGTGGGAAATATTTACAGACATATGATGGGTCTTTGGTAATGTTAGAACAAAGAACATTCCTGTACAGGAACAGGCCATTCAGCGGTCTAAGCCTGAGCCGATCCAAATCCTTTATCTCAACCTGTCTTCTATTTTCTGAAGGTCTGTATCCCTATGCTCCCGGCCCATTCATGTATATTTCCCAAAACATCTTAAATGGAGCAACACTGGTCACAGTTACCCATTTTGAGAAACTCCCTTCCCCTACTAAGCTCTGTCTCCTGTTGCCAAGCCAGTTCTTTATCCATGTAGCTAGCACACCCTGGACACCATGTGACTTCACTTTCCCCATAACCTGACAATGGAAAATCTTAGCAAATGTCTTCCTGAAGTCCATGTACATGACATCTACAGCCCCTCCCTCATCAATTAACTTTGTCACTTCCTCAAATAATTCTATTAAGTTGTAAAGCAAGACGTTCACCACAATAAACCATGTTGCCTTTCACTGGTAAGACCATTTTCATCCAAATGAGAATAAATCCTATCCCTCAGTATCTTCTCTCGCAGCTTCCCTACCCCAGACGTCAGGCTCACTGGTCTATAATTAACTGGATTATTCATGCTACCATTCTTAAACAAGGGGATTAGAAACTTTCCAGTCCTCTGGGACCTCCGTTGTGTTCAAGGATGTTACAAAGATATCTGTTTTGGCCCCATTTATTTCCTCTCTCCCTTCCCTCAGTAATCTTGGAGAGGTGATGGCAGCCTTTCTGCAGCAACGAGCCGTGTAAAGCGAGTCAATGGTTGGGAGATTGGAGTCCGTCATAGTCTGGGCTGTGAACACAATCTTCTGTAGTTTCTGATGGTCCTGGGCAGAGTGTTGCCGTACCAGACCATTATGCACCCGGACAGTACGTTCACAATAGTGCATCTTTAGAAGTAGTGCATGCTAAATATCCTGAGCCAAGTTAGGAAGGAGAGAAGTTTTTGAACCATCTTGACTGTCACACCTATGTGAGAAATCCAGGGTAGGCTGCAAGTTACCATCACTCCAAGGGACTTGACGCTCTGCACTGTCTCGACCGTTGATGGAGATAGAGGCTTTTTCCCCTCCTTTCGTTCGAAAGTCAATGATCAGTTCTTTACTTTTGCCGAATTTGAGAGTGAGGTGATTATCATTCCACCATGTCACCAAACCCAATATCGCCTTTCTGTGTTCAGACTCATCGTTGTTTAATATCCTTCCTGCTTTGGTGATGTCATCAGCAAACTTACAGTTGGCATTCCTTGGAATTTGGCAACACATCCACATGTGTACCGGAGTACAGTAGGGGGCTGAGGGACACAGCTGTGTTTGTACAGGGAGTACAGTGGGGGGCTGAGGGGCACAGCGTGTGTGTACAGGGATTACAGTAGGGGGCTGAGGGGCACAGCCGTGTGTGTACAGGGAGTACAGTAGGGGGCTGAGGACACAGCCCTGAGTGTACAGGGAGTAGAGTAGGGGGCTGAGGACGCAGCCCTGTGTGTACAGGGAGTACAGTAGCGAGCTGAGGGACACAGCCTTGTTATGATGTTATGATTTGGAGATGCCGATGTTGTTTTGGAGTGTACAAAGTTAAAAATCACACAACACCAGGTTATAATCCAGCAGGTTTAATTGGAAGCACAATGATGAAGGTTGATGCTGGTCTTCTTGAAGCAGGTTGAGACTTCAGCTTGTGGGAGGGAAAGGCTGAAATTGTATGTGAATAACTCTGCCAGTTGGTCTTCACAGGATCTGAGTGCTCAGCCTGGAACACTATCCAGGTCCTTCACTTTCCTTGATTTGACCTGCAGGAAGACTGTTCATGCCTGCAGCGGTGACTGCGGGCACAGGTACATCCGAGGCTGTCGGGGCAGGTTTCAGCCTGGCAGTCACACAAGTATTCATCATAGACATCCCCTCGTCGACCTCCCTCCATCGTCATCAATACACAGTGACATGGTTGGTGTGAGCACCACTCAGTTAGTGTTGAGATGGAGTGACATCAATAGACTGGGATTGTGCGCCATAATGAAGTAAACTCACAACAAAAGGAGGTAGGGTGTGCTTCTACTGAGAGTCAGTGGTGCAGAGAGTGAAGACTTTACAGGTGTAATTCAAGTCAAGCCATTGCTTCAACCTGAATGGAGTCAAGCACCTTAACTGTTGTGCCTTACAGATGGTGGACGGTCCTTAGGGAGCTAGGAAATGTATTATATATGAACAAACTGAACAAAGGACTTGAGGGCAGTTTTGCTAAATTTGCAGATGATATTGAGGAAGTGGGGAAGCTGCAGAAAGGTTTGAACAGTTTAGGACTGTGGGAAAACACTTGGCTGATGGAGCACAATATGGGAACGTGTGAGAATATGCACTTTGGTAGGCGTAAGAGGGGAGACACTATATTCTAATAGGATCCATTAAATCTGAAGCCCAAAAGGACTTTGAAGCATTCGTCCTCTCTTATGGTTAACGTGCATGTTAAGTTGGCAGTGAGGAAAGCAAAAGCAATGTTCGCATTCATTTCAAGAGAGCAAGAATGCAAGACGGGAGACATACTGCTGAGAATGTAATGGGCTATGGACAGACAGCATTTGGCCAGTTGTGGTCTGTTTTAGACACTATCTCTGCAGAAAGATCTGCTGGTGTTGGAGGTGATCGATCCTGGGGATGATAGCTTGTCATATGAGCGGCAGTGTGTGCACTCGATGGAATTTAGAAGAATTGTGGGGGGTGGGGGGTGGGGGTGTTCTGATTGAGACTAATGGATTACTGAAAAAATTGATGCAGTCAGTATGTAGAAGATATTTCCACTTTTCACAGAGATAATGACAAAAAGGCACAGTAGCAGAATGAAGGAATGGCTGAATGGCCTAAGTCTATTGCTATATCTCATGCCGTTTAGGACACCAGGTCTATTATTCCGTATAGACTTGTAAATCTCTAACCTGCTCTTGTAACCCTTGTATTTGTATATTGATTTCAGTTCACGTTCTGGTTAATGGTAACCCCTGTGATATGGACGGTGGGAGGATTCAGTGTCAGCCAGTATTCCATTAATATTTTGAATATAAGCTGCTATCAGTGAGTCTCATCTGGCGGGAGTACATTCTCTCTACGATAATTGTCATTTTCTGTCTGGTATTTTCTAAGGATTGATCCAACAATAAGCCAGTATTGTTGATTTAAACAGAACAGATGCAATTTATCACAGCATTCAGCAACAATATGTCATCGAATACTGAACACCCTTTAATAACAGAAAAGTCTAAAATGTTCAATATTCGAAACACCGCTTTCCTGTTCGTGTTCAAATCAGATAACCTGTCCCATCGAGATGCTCAACTTGGAAATATTTTTAAAAAAGAGTTTTTGGATGTGGGCATCGCTGGATGTGCCCAGCATTTCTTGCCCGTTCCCAGTTGCCCTTGAGACGGTGGTGCTGAGCTGCCTTCTCGAACTGCTGCAACCTACCTGCTGTGCGTTGACCTACTAGTGATTAAAGAGGGAATTCCAGGGTTTTCACCCAGCAACTTGTAGGAACGGCAATACATTCCCAAATCAGGATGTTGACTCATTTGGAGGGGAATTGGAAGATGGTGCTGTTCGCAAAAGTCTACTGCCCATGTCATTCCAGATGGAGTTGTTTAATTGTCCGCCACCATTTACGATCAGATTAGCAGGACTGCAGAGCTTAATTCTGATGCATTAGAAGGAGCTGTCTGAGGATCTTTGGGTATTTCTCCATTGTGTCTTGTAGATAGTGCACACTGCTGCTCCTGAGTGACCGTGGTGAAGGGAGTGAATGCTTGTGGATGTGGTGCAAATCAAATGGGCTGTTTTGTCCTGGATTGTGTCAAGCTTCTTTAGTGTTTTTTGGGGCTGCATCCATTCAGGCAAGTGAGGATATTCCATCTCATTCCTGACTTGTGCCTTGTAGATAATGGACAGGCTATGGGTAGTCAGGAGGTGAGTTTCTCGTGCAGTATTCCTAGCCTCTGATCTGCTGTTATATTCATGTGGCGAGTCCAGTTGAGTTTCTGGTCAGAATATTGATAGTGGGGGAGATTAGTGATGATAATGCTGCTGAATACAAAGTGGTTATATTGTTTCTCAATGATGACAGTCATTGTCTGAACTTATGTAGCGCAAACGTTACTTGCCCAGATACTTTTGCTTTGGGCATGGCCTGCTTCCGTATCTGAGCATTTGCGAATGGTTCTGAACATTGTGCAGTCATCATCGAATATCCCCACTTCTCACCTTATGATAGAAGGAAGGTCATTGTTGAAGCAGCTGAAGATATTTGGACCTAGGACATTATCCTAAGGGACTACTGTGGAGAATTTCTGGAGCTGAGATGACTGACCTCCAACAACAATGACCATCTTCCTATCTGTCAGGTATGACACCTATAACAGAGTGTTGGCCCGAGGTACCATTTTTGCTTGGGGTCCTTGATGTCACAATTGGCAGAATGCAGCCTTAATGTCAAGGGCTGGAATTCAGTTCCTTTTTCTATATTAGAACCAAGTCTGTGACGAGTTCAGGAGCTGAGTGATCCTGGCAAACCCCAAACTGGGCGTCACTGAGCAGGTTAGTTTTGAGCAGGTGCAGTTTGATAGCACTGTTGATGATACCTTCCATCATTTTACTGATGATGGAGAGTAGACTGATAAGACGGTATTTGGATGGGTAGAATTTGTCCTGCGTTTTATGTAGAGAACACACTTGAGCCGTTTTTCCCCATTGTCGGTTTGTAAACATACTGGAACAGCTTGGCTAGGGGAGCGTGATGTTCTGGAGCACAAGTCTTCAGGACTATTGCTGGCATGTTATCAGGGCCTATAGCCGTTGCAGTATCCAGTGCCTTCAACCGTTTCTTGATATCAATTAATCGAATTTGCTAAAGACTGCTATCTGTAATGATGGGGACCACCGGAGGAGGCCGAAATGGATCACCCACTCTAAACTTCTGACTGAAGATTGCAATGAAACCTTCAGCCTTATATTTTGCACTGATGTACTGGGCTCTTCCATCATTGAGGTTGGGGATATTTGTGGAGACTCCTGCTCCAGTGAGTTGTTTAATCGTCTGTCACCATTCATGATCAGAATGGCAGGACTGCAGAGCTTAAATCTGATGCATTGGTTCTGTGATCGCTAAGCTCTGTCTGTCCCTTGCTGTTTATGCTATCTGGCATGCAGGTATTTGTGCTTGGAAGCTTCAGCAGATGAACATTTTATCTTTATATATTCCTGGTTCTGCTCCTGGAATGCCCTCCTGCATTCTCCATTGAACCAGGGTTAATTCTCTGGATTGATCAAAATGGTTGAGTGGGGGAATGCTGGGCTGTGATGTTACAGATTATGCTAGAGTACAGTTTTGCTGCTATTGATGGTCCACAGTGTCTTATGGACGGACAGTCTTGAGTTGCTAGATCTGCTAGAAGTTGTGCTATTTAGCATGGTGATAGTGCCACACAGCACAATAGACCTGATGGAGATAATAGACTTCGTCTCCACAAGGACGGTATGGTGGTCACTTTTACCGATACTGTCATGGACATATACATCTGCAGTTGGTAGATGAGTAAGGATGAGGTCAGGTTTTTTTTACGCTCTCGTTCATTCCCTCACCACCTTCTGCTGACCCAATCTAGTAGCTATGTCCTGAGGAGCCGACCAGCATGATCAGTCGTACTGTTGCCAAAACAATAGGTGGCACAGTGGTTAGCACTGCTGTCTCACAGCGCCTGAGACCCGACTCAGGCGACTGACTGTGTGGTATTTGCACGTTCTCCCCGTGTCTAGGTAAGGGGTATGGGTGGGTTGCGCTTCGGCGGGTCCGTGTGGACTTGTTGGGCCGAAGGGCCTGTTTCCACACTTTAAGTAATCTAATCTAAAAAAAAACACTCTTGACAGTCGACTTTGAAATCCCCCAGCCAGAATTCATTTTGTGCCCTTGCCACAGTCAATGCTTTCTCCAAGTGTTGTTTAACATGGAGGAGGACTGATTCAGCTGAGGAACGACATTACGTGGTAATCAGTAAGAGACACTTTTGTCCATGTTTAATTTCTGTTATTTCTGTAATGTATGATTCCGTGAGTAAGCCTATGTCGGGCTGTTTCTTGACTAGTCTGTAAAGCAGTTGTTCCAATGTTGGCACCAGACATTAAGTGTTAGTAAGGAAGACTGCAGGTTCTAAAGTGATGTTTCTAATGTTGACTTTTCTGGTGCCCATTTCCATGCCAGTTGGTCCATCCGGTTTCATTTGTTTGAAACTTTGTAGGGATTGGTACAACTGAATGACTCATTGGACAATTTCAGAGGGCGATTGGGAGTCAATGACATTGCTTTGGGTCTGGAGTTGAATGTCAGCCAGACCAGGTGAGGATGGAAGATTCCTTCATTGCAGGATATTAGGGAACAGGTGGACTTTTCTGACAATCGGCAATGATTTCATTCTCAGCAGTAGATTCTTAATTCCAGGGATATTTTTACATTATTGGATTCAATTTCCACCATCTGCAGTCGCGGGATTCAACCTGGATCCACAGAACAAGAGCTGATTTTTCTGGATTGATAATCTATTGGTAATACCATGAGACATATTGGAACCACATGTTGTACTCAGCTGCCATTTCTTGTGTCACCCTGTTTTTCATTCATTTCTTATGTTTTTCTGGAATCTCATCCTTAATTAAATCCTGATTGAAATATACAGTCATGAACGCCTTCTCGTCTACTCGAATTTCATTCAGTCTGTTTTGTTTGAACAGACATTTCAAGGCAGCTGTACACGAGAGAAGAGCAGGAAAAGATAATGAGTGATTGTGCACTGTCTCTGTCATCGGACCAGCATGTCTGTCCAGGAAGTATTAATTGTGGGTCACAAAACCTCAATTATTATGGCATAGATGGAGGCCAGTCAGCCCATTGTGGAGTCACAAGCTCTCGAACTGCACAATTGGAGTTATAGAGAGTGTGTGAAGAGAGATTTTGTGAGAGAGAAGTAAACAGAGAGAGAGAGCAAGTGAAGGGAGATAAACTGAGAGCGGAGAGAAAGGGGAGCGACTGACTGAGTGGGAGAGGAAGAGGTGTTAGATGAGGATGAAATTAGATAGATCAGAAGACTGCCTTACGGTAGGTAAATATGGACAGACAGAAGTTAGAAGCTTTATTTAGAAATTCCTCTGGTCGGCAAGCCCTTTGTCTGGGCGCCATACACTGTGAGCACTATGCTGATACTGGCTGTCATCCCAGATTATTTACTTTGAATAATATCACAAAGCTGGGTTACTGACAGCTAAACAGAACCCATGAGGCCAATAGGTTGGTTCCATGGAGAAAGCAGAGCTTTTAATTAGTCTGTGCCAAGAACAGCAGGAAATGATAACCACCACCCTGCCTCCACGAACCCCCACCCCCCCAAAGCCTACCCCCCTCTACACCCACACACACCGATACTGTATGAGAGACTAGGCCAAAGAATCTCAGTAAGGGGACTAACTGACAGATGTGAAATCACGATCTTAGCTGTGGGTCAAATAATGATTGATAAAGTTTGCACACCACTTTCCTAGTGATGTAATTCACATATTCACATTTCAATTTATATAGCTCAATATCAGGAGTGTATTTTAACAACCTTATCTCTTTGTACTTTGCATATATTGGTGGGTGCACAAAATCATTTTGTTCCTATATTTTATATTGCATAAACGCACTTCATTAATATTATCTCTGCTTATTCCTCATTGTAGATGTATTCTTGAATCTGTTCTTCATATGAGTTATAAAGAGTAACATTGCAATTCTGGTAAATGGGAAACATCACTGTCCCTCCACCCAGTCTAATCAGCCATGTCCCCCAGTCCTTTCCATCTTCTGTCTTTTCACCAATGTTATAATCACAATGTAATCGAAGTCCATGAAGTGACACTTCATGAGAGTTCATTAACATCGATAACATCAGCAGCATGACCCAAGCTACCCTCTCTGATCCTGGAATAACAATCTCAACTGTGTTTGTCATGTTCAATTCGCTGTTAACTTATCCATGCCGTTTGTTTGTTGTAACCCACGTTTCTTTTGGCACATTTTGCTCTCAGATCATGGATGATAGATGTTTTCTCAATGTTTTACTGATTTTGCAATGACTGATCAGTAGTTATGGGATTTATGTCTGTACACATGAACAGAGAAGCATGTTTATGTTTCGTTAAATTTCTGGTATTGCATCCATATCCAAGGCTGACTGAATGATTACACACAATCTGCCATTTTCAACATTCTTTCCTTCAGTCATACCCATATCACACCCAGAATGCATAAATGTTCAACGTTATTTTGAATGTTAATAAAATAGCATTGAATTCCAAGTGGTTAACTGGAGATATTTGTTCAGTGATTGTAATGATGTCAGTCTCCGTGGATCGTATGCATCCTTAGAGAGTTCCTCTATTCTATCAATAAGGGCATGCTTTCAGTGTTGTATCCCATATGATGAGCGGGAGCATGTCCAATAGCAGTAACAGGGATTAGCAGCTTCAGAGAGAAGGACAGGAGAGATGGGAATCTGGGAACATTAGACTAGAATGTCCCAACAATGGTTAGGAGTTTATCCTATGGTCTGTACTGGCTTTCCCAGCCTTGGATATCATTAGCATCGCGGATTGAAGATGTACTGATGGTTATTCAAGCTGGTTACTATCCTATCCTTGCTACAGTTGGTGTTCCTGGTAAGTCACTCTGTCTGTTTAGTGAAATGGTCTGAACTGAATCGATGCTCATTATATGCAGATGTTGGAAAGATGCAAGCCAACATTTTCAGCTCAAATCAAAGATTCCATTCCTTAGAAATTATAACTAGCAAACTATTATTTACAAATTTCTCCCCAATACGCGAGGGTAAAACACACTGTTCTGAACCTCTTTGATTCATTTTCTCCTGCAAAGTGTACATCTCCATACCCTCTCCCCATACCAATCCTTTCCAATACCACCATTAAGACGTCCCAGTCTCCTCCTCAGCCTCAGTTCAATTCCTGAATAAACCATCGTTTGTGCCTTTGTTAATTCCAGACACATGTGTTTCAAGTCCCATTCTAACCAGGTGTCCATTGGAAAATAATTGCACTTGAGATGTTTAACTTGTTCTCTGCACAAAATCTGAAAGATGGGCAGACAGTGTATGGTAGGTCACGTCATTGGCTCGTATTCTAGAACCACAGAATAATAATCTGTTGATATAAGCTTGCCTTATGCCCATTAGAGAAGGCAGTGGGTCATCTTTCTCTGGTCAAGTCTCTGTTTAACTGCAAACCCACGGTAACTTGTTTTACTATTTATTGTCCTGTGGAACAGCTGAAACAACCACTTAATTCAAGCTCGGCATAACATGCTGGCCTGACCATGGCTGCACACATCCCGTGATGGCAGAACAAAAGGAAAGGTAGCTCCCTTCCTCTGCCTGCATCCCATATTCCAACGGCTCATTTCTATTCAGTTAGGTAGATGTTCACTGTTTTAGATGTATTCTTTGTGTTTGGTGCTGGCTTTATTAATGCTGACCTACAGATGAGAAGCAGATTTTAAATTCTTCATCAGTGGCAGTGCATTGGAAATGAATGGTTTCCTGTCTCACACGAAAGAAATGGAGCCAGCTAAGTGATGGAAAGGAATTATTGTGATCAAACCTGAGAGTGTTGTTGAGGCAGTATTTGGGGTATTGTGGACAGATTTTCTTTCCATTATAAGGAGTGATCTCCTTCCCACAGAGAGTGAAGAGGAGTTCCACCAGATTAATCCCTGGGATGATGGCACCATGAGGAGTGAGTGAAGGTTGATCTCCAGCGCTGTGAGAGAATAAGAGGTGATTGCATTGAACCCTGAGAGTTATGGACGATCACTCCTTATATTCTAAACAGACAATGAGAAGGAGATAAATTCCATGACTGCTATTTCACTCAGGATGCATGATTCGGGATAGTTTAAGTGCCTGGGCGGATGTTACCCCCATCCACCCCAACCCCTACTCCCCATTGAGAGAGACGGAGAGGTCCAAGTTTTGAATAAACTCTCCTCACATTAGTACAGTGCAGTTGGTGTGTGATCCTGCACTGAATGTCATTTTAATCACCACCCCGACAGTAGCCACAATACCTTCATTCTAAAACAGTTAACTATTCCCAACAGCTTCTGACCTTCATGAAGAACATGAATCTATCTTCTCAGAGATGCAAGGTACTTCCTTCAGGTTTAGAACAGAAGTTTATAAGACATTGGAGCACAAATTAGGACGGTTAACCCATCGGGTCTGCTCCGTCTTTCAATCATCGCCGATGGGTTTCTCAAACCCATTCTCCGTCCTTCTCCCCATAACCCTTTATCCCTTGGATAATCAAACACTATCTATCTCCATGTCAAATATACTCAATGACCTGCCCCCACAGCCTTCTATGGCAATAAATTTCAACGATTCACCATTCTATGGTTAGTTCTTATATTCAATGCTCCCAATCATAATTGAAATTGCCATCCTAACTACTGCCTCAACCTGCAAGCTGACCTTGAGAGAACCCTGCACTAGAACTCCCAAGTCCCTTTGCACTTCAGATTTCTGAATTTTCTCACCATTTAGAAAATAGATCATGACTCTATTCTTCGTGTCAAAGTGCATGACCTCACACTTTCCAACGTTGGAATGCATCTGAATATGTCTTTACCCGCCCAAATCCTTGTTCATCTTCTCCACTTCCTCAATACGATCTGTCCATCTGCCTATCTTTGTATCGTTTGCAAACTTAGCCAGTGTGCCCTCAATTCCCTCGTCTGGATTGTTAATATAACAATAAAAAGTTATGATTCCAACACTGAGCATTCTGGATCACCACTTGTCACCGGCTGCCATCCTGAAAAATACTATTTTATCCCCACTCTCTGCTTCCTGCCAAACAGACAAGCTTCTATCCATGCCACTACCTTGCCTCGAACAGCACGGACCCTTATCATCCTCAGGAATCTCCTGTGTGACACCTTGTCAAAGGCCTTCTTGAATTCCAGGTGGATTACATCCATTGGCTGTGCTCGGTCGAGCTGCTCATTTCCTCTTCACAGACTTCCAATAGATTTGTCAGGCATTAACTTCTCTTGATGAAATCATGCTGAATTTGCCCTAATTCACCAAACATTTTCAAGTATTCAGAAATCTCATCCTTCACAATGGATTCCAGGATCTTACCCACGACAGAGGTTAAACTATTCATGGTGGTTGTTTTTTTCTTGTCTTTTTCCTTACTCTCTTTTTAAAAAGGAGTGTCACGTTACTGGATTTCCTGTGCTCTGGGATCATTCCTTACTCTAGTAGTTCCTGAAAGATCACCACAATTGGCTCCACTCCCTCTTCAGCTATCTCCCTTATAATACTGCGATGTAGTCCATCTGGTAAAGGTTATTTACACACCTTCAGGCCATTACATTTTTTGCTAGAATGTTCTCCATGATGGTGGTCATCATACTCAGCTCTGGCTCCTCAAACTCTTGAATGTTTAAGGTATTACTCGTGCCTTCCACCACGAAAGATGATGCAAAGTAATTATTCAGTTCCTTGGGCATTTTATCGTTCCCTACTGCTATATCTCCAGTATCATTTTCCAGCAGTACAATGTTCACTTTTGCCTCTCTTTTATGCTTTATTTATCGAAAGAAACTGTTGCAGTCTTCTTTTACATTACTGGCTAGCTTACCCCCATATTTAATAATCTCCCTCGTTATTTTATTTTGTTTGCCCTCTGTTTTGTCTTTGTAAGCTTTCCAATCCTCAGGTTTCAAACTGCACTTTGCCACATCATATCAGTTCTCTTTTGCTTTTTTGCTATACCTAAATTCCCTCGTTAGCTATGGTTGTCCCATCCTCCCAATACAAGCGTCTTTTTCCTCAGGATAAATCCCTGCTGTATCCTGAATTACTACAAAAAAACTCCTGCCATTGCTGTTGCACTGTCTTTCCTGCTGGGCCCGTCTCCCAGTCAATTCTACCCAGCTCCTCTCTCAAGTCTCTGTAATTGTCTTTATTCAGCTGTAATACCGTTACTTTTGATTCTAACTTCTCCATCTGAAAGTGCAGAGTAAATTCAATCATATTATGTTCACTGTCACCTTAAGGTCCCCTCACCTAGTCTGCCTGCACAATCTGCTCCAAAAAGACATCTCATGCACCTCCCACACATTCATTTTCCTGCCAACCACTATCAATCTGAATTCCCACTCCACCTGTATAATAAAATCCCAGATGATCTCTGTAGTTTTGCCTTTCCTACAGATCTTTCTAGCTCCTGGTGTATCTTACACCACAGCTCCCTGTATATGACTCCAACTGCATTATTTCACATTTTTGATACCCTCTACAGAAACAGATTACACACCATCTGACTTTATTTAATTTCGTATTATTGATTCAATTCCATTCTTAATACTCAGACAACTGTGTCTCTCTGCCTACCTGCCTATCTTTTCCACAGGATGAATATCCTTGAATATTCAGCTCCCAATCCTGATCCTCTTGCACCGATGTCACTGTAATGCCCACTATGTCGGACCTGCCAATTTATGGATGAGTCACAAGCTCATTTACCTTATTCCTTATACTGTATGCACAATTCAGTATTGTATTACTCGGCACTCTTCTCATTGTCATTTGTTTGTCCAGCTGTTGGTACCTACATGGACCCTGACCACTGGATCATTCCCCTCCCGCTCCAAGTTCTGCAACCCAGATGATATATCCCAAACCCGAGCACCATTTAAGCCACACAACCTTCAGAACTCTTAATCCCGATCACGGAGAACATTATCTCTGCTTTTAACTGTACTATCCCCAATTATCCAGCATTGGGCAGCATGGTGATACAGGCAATGCTGCCTCACAGTGCTTGGGACTCGGGTTCATTTCCAATCTCTGGATCCTATCTGTGTGGACTTTGTACATTCTTCCCGTCCCTGCATTGGGAGCCTTAATTCTTTTTTCTCTCCACAGTACGTCTCTGTGTTTGCTTCAGATTTCTACCATATACAGTATTTTTGCTTTTGTTCGATTGAGAAATGCAGCAAATGTGACAGGTTTTTGTAAAAGCAGCCGTGGTTCGCGGTTTCCTCTGGGTGTTAAGGAATCATGCCCGGTCACATGTCTGAGTGCAGTGTCCCTGGATGCCCAGTCCATCTCTCTCAGTTCCCTGAGTAGATCGGCACTACATGCAGCATTTCCTTATGCCACCCCTGGGACTCCCCACACCCCATTACCTGGCACTAGAAACTCCTTTCGCAGGACTGTGCACACAACGACACTGGGAACTTTCTGACCCGCTGGAGATGTTGGGTAAAGACCCTATCGTTGAAAGGAACAGAATAACTAGAATCCAACTGAATAGCAAAGCTGAGTAAACAGGCTGAATTACATCCATCTGCTCTGACATTTTGTAACCTTCTGTTTATCCTCGTCCATCTGCAAATAGATGGCCCATATGTATACCTTGTCAAACAGGTTTCATGGCGGGGATAAATATCAGATCCGGTGGTGATTGGACTGATTCAGTGGTCTCACTTTCCTGATGTCACACTTAAGTTTTTATTATCAGTTTAAAGAAAAGGCCTTGCTGGAGTTCTGCTGGAAGGATATTTTGGCCACATTAGAATATGTCACGTGCGAGTAAGGTTAGGAATCGTAAGGTAGTGCAGTTAAATACGGTCGGGGAGGCAGCACTTCTGATATGTGGATATTGGGATTCCCGAGTCGGGAGGATATTCACAAAAAGGACGGGATGAACCTGAACTGGCAGCAATTTGCGATATGTGGATTATTGGGATTCACAGGTCAGTACGATACACACAAGAAGGACGGGATGCACATGAACTGACAACAATCTCCGATATGTGGATCATTGGGATTCCCGGGTTGGTAGGAGATAAACAAGATGGACAGGATGGAGTTGAACTGGCAGCAATCTCCTGGCAGACAGGTTAGCTATTGTCTTTACGAGTGTTTAAACTAGTATGTGGCGGGAGGGGTGTGTGCAACCACAGCAGTAGGTCCAAAGGTACAGTGACTGAGGGGGAGTTGGAAACTAATCCCAGTACAGATAAGACCGAAAAAACAAAACAGAGGGTACGGAACACAGTGGCCTGGCAGACTGAAGTGTGCTGATTTTAATATGAGGAATCTGTTTGTTTAAAAAGATATTTCAATGTTGCTGCATGTCAGAAAATACGAAGAGATAATGGTTAATTGTCCACTGTGTCCTTCACTGGACCAGCTTGTCTCTCCAGGCACCAAAACTTGTTACTGTGGGTCAGAGAACTTCAGACTTAATACAACACAGAAGGAGGCCATTCAGCCCACCATGTGTCCATGAGCTCTCCAACCTTACAACTTGGAAATAGAGGGAATGATCGGAGCTAGACTGAGAGGGAGAGAAATAAACAGAGAGAAAGACAGTGAAGTGAGATAAATAAAGTGAAGAAAAGGAGCGACAGAGTGAGTGAGAGCAATGCGTGTCAGACGAATGTGATGTTAGATCAGAAGACAGCATGAGGGGAAATACACATAAACGTTTTTTTAGAAACTCTCACAGGCTGTAAGCCCTTTGTCCGGTGCCATACCCTGTGGGCACCATGCTGATACTGGCTGTCATCCCAGATCATTTATCACCAATAACATCTCAGAGCTGAGTAGCTGACAGCGAAACACAATCCAATAGACCAATAGATTGGTTCCAGGGAGAAGGTAAATTTATTTAAACATTCTGAGCCAACAGGACGTTGTAGCCCCTCTAGGCACTGCGTGAGAGGCAGGGTGGAATCTCAGTGAAGGGAATCACTGGCAGAGGGGAAATCAGGATCTCAGCTGTGGGTCAAATAACGATTGATAAAGTTTGCACACCACCTCCATGGTTTTGTAATTCACTTTACAATTTATATAGTTCCACATAGCAAGTGTATTTTAACAATATTGTCTTTTTGTAGTTTTCATATTTTGGTAGATACATAAAAGCTTTTTATCCTTGCATGTGTGTTGAATAAACACATTTTGTTAATGAGGAAGAAAGGACCTGCTCCGATGTGACAGTCGTCATCTGAACCGTGCTGGGACCAGAATCCGAGTGAATCGTAACCAAGGCTGTAGACAGAGCTTTAAACTGATTAGGAGTGTGTGTGTGTGTTGGGGGGGGGAGTGGGGGGGGGCGGGTGGGAGGGCGGTGTGCAGCTATAGGGTTTAATTAGAAAAGCCGAATTAAAAGACGAGATAAGAGTACTGAACTCAGGAGAGGTTATTAAAATCTTCAGCACATACACAAATAGGATAAAGCCTCTGGAGCTGTTTCACATATCAAACTTCAAGCACACTGCAAAAATTAATGACAATGAGAAGAGGGGCGGTTACTGCAGGACTGAAGAGGTTCCAATTGAATGCATGCTGTATAAGGAATAAGGTATATGAGCTTGTGGCACAGAATTAACTCAGCAGGTAGGAAGAGATGGGCGTCTGAATATTTAAGGATATTTATCCTATCGAAAAGATATGCTGGTGGGCAGAGGGAGTGGATTTGCATTATTAGTAAGAAATGAGATTAAATCAATTGTAAGAAAGGAAGTAAGGTCAGATGGTGTAGAATCTGCCTGGGTAGAATTGAGGAACTACAAAGGTAAGACAACCACAGTTGAAGTCTTGTACAGGGCTCCAAAGAGTAGTCAGGAGCTGGGGCACAAGGTAGACCAGGAGATAGAAAAGATGTGAAGGAACGGCACAGTACAGTACTCATGGGTGATGTCAGTATGCAGGGGCACTGGTAACATCAGATTTGTAATGGTTCACAAAAAAAGGAATTTTAGGAATGTTTATGAGATGGCTTTTTGGAGCAACTTCTGGTGGAGCCCACTCGGGAACAGATGATACTGGATTTAATGACGCAGGGTTCGTAATGGAGATTAAGGGGAAGGTAAACTTCGGAAGCAATGATCCGAACATGATTGAATTTATTCTGCAATTTGAGAGAGAGCGAAGATAGAATCAGAGGTAACAGTATTTCAGTTGAATTAAGGCAACTACAGAGGCATAAGGGAGAAGCTGGGTAGGATTGACTGGAAGAAGGGTCAGGCATGAAAGACAGGGGAACAGCAATGACAGCAGATTCCATGATTAATTCAGGAGTCACAGCAGAGATTCTTGCCGAGGTATAGAGGCATGGTACAGGGAGGACGAGGCAGCCAGGGCTGACGACGGAAGTCAGGGATTGCATACAAGCAAAAGCGCAAGCATATAATGTGGTGAGGGGCAGTGGGAAAGTAGAGAAATGGAAACTTACAAAGACTAACAGACGGGAAAAAAAGGACAGAGAAGATTAGATATGCAGGTAAGCTAACCAGCAATACAAAGGAGACTGTAAGAGGATCTTTAGATATATAAAGTGCAAAAGAGAGTAACAAGTGAATATGGACCACTGGAAAATGATGCTGGAGACACAGTAGTGTAAAACAAAGAAACGAATGAAGAACTAAGCATTCAATGTTCATGGTGGAAGACACGAGTAATTTCCCAAAAATTGAAGAGAGTAAGAGGGCAGAGCTGAATATGGTGGACATCACTAAGAAGAACATGCTAGAAAACTGAATGGCCCAATAATATAATCACACATATCCACGCCATTTGTCCGTTATAACTCATGTTGTCGAAGGCACATTTGCCCGTCAGATTATGGACGAGAAAAGTTCTCTCGAAATTTTACTGACATCATAATCACTGATCAGTAGTTACAGACTGTATGTTTCCATTTATAAACGGAGAAACTTGTTTATGTTCTGACAATCCTTTGACATTTCTCCCATATCCAAGGAAGATTGAATGATTACACGCAATCAATCTACCATCTCCAACATTCCTTCCCTCAGCCACCCCCACATATCCCAAGCTGAATGAGTAAATTTTAAACATTCTTTTAAATTTTAATAAAGTCAATATTGAACTCAAAGAGGTTAAATAGAGCTATTTGTTCAGTGACTGTGATTAATGTCAATCTCCGTGGATCCTAAATATCTATCGTTAAAAGATAAATGGGCTCTGTTCAATGTGCTATCCCATAGTGTGAGTAGGAGCATCACATATAACACTAACGGGGATCTGAAGCTCGAGAGAGAGGGGGAGAAGACATCAGAATCTGAGAACATTAGACAGGAATGTTACAATAATGATTCATAATCTGAAGACCGTGGATTGGAATGTTCCAACAATGGATCCGAATCTGAGAACATTACACTGGAATGTTCAAACAATTGACAGGAGTTTATCCTCGGGTCTTCAGTGGCTTTCTCAGCCTTGGATATCCTCAGCATCACGGATCTAGGAAATCCTTTGGATTATTCAAGGTGGTTACTATACCATCTTCGCCATAGTTGGTGTTCCTGGTAAGTCATTATATTTGTCTAGTAAACCGGGTTGAACTTGTTTTCTGCTCATGATATGTACATTTTGGAAAGTGCAGTCAATATCTTCAGTTCCAAACAAAAATGCATTTCCTTTTATATTATAACTATCAAACGACGATTTATAAATTGCTCACTGATATGCGAGAAGGAACCAGACTCTTCTCAAACTCCATAATCCATTTTGTCCTTCACAGATTTACATCTCTATGTCCTCTCCACTCACCAATCCTATCCAATACCACCATCATGATATCCCAGTCTCGTCCTCAGTCTAAGTGCAATATCTGAATAAACCATTTGTGCCTTTGTTCAATCCGGATGCAACAGTTTCACGTTCCTTGTAATCACATGTCCGTCACTAAATAATTGCTATTGAGAATGTTTAACTTGTTCTCTACACGTAAGGGAAGACAGTTTATGGTGGTCAAGCCGTTGACTCATAATCTGGAGCCACAGAATAATGGCCTGTTGATATCTCATGAAGGAAATTGGGGAGTTTAAAAGCAACCATTATCATTTGTTATGAAAAACAATCTGCTTGCCTCAAGTCCTTTAGGGAAGTCAATGTGTCATGCTTACCTCGTTAGGTTTCCGGGTGACTTCTGTGATGAACACGTGGATGTACTGTACCTTTGAGAGAACTAAAACCAACAATAACTACCTAACAGCACCAAGAGTACTGAAAAATAGATATAATGTATCATTTGGTCGAACAACCCGATTAGCTCATTGTGTTGAAACAAATTCAGCAAAACATTTTAAAATATACCCCAAAATACCAACCTTCAATCAAGTATTAATTTGTTATATTGGCAATCGTAACAGCCAATGATACAATCCAATAGTTTGGCGGTACAAGACAATGGAAATTTGAACTCTTTAGAGGAGAACTGCCAAGCTACCATCATGCAAAGAATGCCTGAAAAATTGCTCTCCTTTGGGTATCCTTATTGATTAGTAACTAGTGAATTAGAGTCACCAAGAAGAAAAGAAGACAGGAATATGGAGAAGAATCAAAAGCTTCCTGGTTTTGAGATAAGAAGTTTTGTTTTGTAAATCTTGATTAGGAGTCTTATCGGCCTAGGATTGTGGAGGGGGAAGGTCAAAGACAGGTTAGCGGAAGAAGTTGTAAATAGATGTTCGTTTATTATTCTCTGTTATACTTTAAGGAATAAAGATATTATTTTTTACTTTAAATAGATTTGGACTCTAGAATTATCACCGATTACAGCATGGGATAAATCTTTTCTCCGTTGTTGGTTTTAATTAAGCAGGAAGATTTATCATGTGTTGTAACACTACAAACCCACAGCAATGTGTATTACTCTTTACGGCACTGTGGAACAACTGAACCAGCCACTCAGTTCAAGATCTGCATAACATGCTGCACTGGCCAGAGCTTCATACATCCTGTGAGAGAAGAATAAAGGTAAAGATAGCTCCGTTTCTCTGCCCGTTTTCTGTATTGCTGCATCTCATTTCCATTCAGGTACGTGATCATCCCCTATTTTAGGTGCATTCAATCTCATTGGAATTCTCCCTGAGAGTGATGCACATCTACATAGGTATCTCTGGTGCTGACTTTATTGATGCTGACGTACAGATGTAAGGGACTTATAAATTCCATGTCAGTCGTAGTGCATAGAGAAGGAATGGCTTTTTGTGGCACTGGAAAGAAATGGCGATGTCTAAGTGAGAGAAAAGATGTTTTTTGACAATCCCTGAGAGTGTTGTTGAGTCAGTATTTGGGGTACTGTGGGTATACTTTCTCTCAAGTTTCGCCAGACTAATCCCTGGGATGATGGCACCATGAACAGTGAGTGAAGCTCAGTGAGATAATAAGGGATTGCATTAAAACTTAAGGGGGAATGGACAATCACACATGATGTTCTAAACAGACACAGATACAGTGATAAGTTTCATGGCTTTTTTCCACTCAGATTACATGATTCTCGATAGCTTAAGAGCCTCTGAGACCATTCGACCCAAACATTCTCACTCCCTATTTCAACTGAGACAGAGAGAGAAAGGGGGAGGGGGAGAGAGAGACAGAGGCAGAGGTTCAGGAAATGGCTTGATCATCTGAATTACCTGATCCTGTTCCTTTTGTCCTCATTTCAGTAACTGCAAAGTTAATGGCTGTAATTTCCCTGAATGTTCTTTTATTGAACGTTGCAAACAGAGGGGGTAAAGTATTTTGTGAGTCATCTCTGGTTGAGTTATGGGGACTGTATTCATGGTGAATCTGGGTCTATAATATCACCAACAAATGAAGCACAAGCTGCAGAGAGGAAATACTCTGTAAAGAGACCAGAGGCGTCTGTCGAAACAAATAACATTTTCCAACTGACACCAAACCATGTGTGACAGTCTTGAGGGACTGAATGAGATCCTGTATTACTGTTGACCAGGTATTTTGGGCAAGTGGCCTCCATCTGTTCCTTGCAGGAGATGTGAGGGGTTGACTAAAACATAGTAACACAGGACTGAGCAGCAGGAGTGGGCTATTAAATACTTTGTCACCGCTTCATGTGCTTTTGCTCAAAGCAGCATGTTTCTGTCTCTATACCATTTTACGACATACCAAAAACAAATTTTAATAAATGCAAACTTCCAGGCACCACAATCCTCTGGGGAAGGGAATTTCCACTTGAACAGCCTTTTGAGAATTTCTCATTTGTGTTCCAACAAATGTTGGAGGGTCACTATGTCCTTTCCCAGTCCCACTCCTCCACTGGTTACACCCATCGTAAATGCAGTCAGTTTAGTGAGGTGGCCAATGATTTAGGTCTCAGACTCCGCCATTTTCTAGAAAAATGTGAGACACAGAAAGTTGAACTCATAACAAATGATAAAATGATAGAGTTCCCCAAAATGTTATTCTGCCTTTGAAGTTATTCTGATCACACCATCTACTGGTAGTGGAATTTCTTTCTGGAACGGTGGGATTTGGCTGAATTCCCTTCATTTCACGCAGTGGAGAGATTTAAATGAATCCTCACCAGGAATCCTTTACAAGTGGTAAAGCTAACATGAGGATTTTATGATCTCACACTTTGCTATGGGGCGGAACAAAGTAAGAGAGAGGGATCAATCGGCTGCTCCTTCTCAGACAGGGAACATTTTTTTCCCTCTCTGTGTTGGAACATGCAATTTTGTCAACTGAGCACCAAACTGGACCATGTGCGATCTCCTGGAACATTCTCTGGAAAACCTGATTCTGGATTATATGCAGGTGCATCATTCTTCTTGTAGTACACAATTTTTTCTAATCGCAAAAAAATGCCCCCACTTTATAATTTGAAGACATGCTTACATGTAAATATCGGTAGGTGTCTTTATAGTATGTGTGTTAATATCAATACATATTTTTCTCTAGCTTTAGTCTCCCTGACAGGAGATAATATGCATCTAGCTGATACACTTTTCAGAAAGTCATGGATGGTTCAATACTATTTCTCAGCTGAGATCAAAATGGATAATCCCCCATAACAAAAGGCCGGCATTCCAGGAATGAGTAAAGGGAAACCTCTTTGAAAATCTTCGAACAGAATTATATCTTTTTATTTTAGTTTATGGGATCAATCCTGCACACAGTACATCGGGTGTGGTCTCAGCAATCCCCTGTACAGATGCAGTAAAACATTCCTGCAATTAAACCTGATACCTTTTGCCAAAATCAGCATCATTCCACTTACCTTCCAAATCATTTGCTGCATCTGACTTCATATGATTCATGTCGCAAGAACATGGAAACCTCCTGTATCACAGGGTTCTGCAATCTCTCTCCATTTAAATTGTTTACCATTGATTCAACCTTCATGCCAAAATAGACAACTTACCTTAAGTTATTTCTGCAGAAGGTTTGCTCACTAACCTTCCCTGCCTGTATCACATTGCAGACTCACTACCTCCATTTGACGACACATTGAATGACCATCTTGGTGTACGAGCTAATTGAGCTCCAAGCCATTCCCTCCCCTTCCTCCAGATCTGATCTCTGAGGCATTCCATCAGTTACAGCTTTGCAGTTTGAAAATAAACATTTATCTCTACTTTCTGTTTCCTGTAAGCGACAGCTTCCCTGTTCTTGTGTAGCGGCTCAGGTGGGTTGAATGGCCTCCTCCTGGACTGTGTAGTGTACTGAATGAGCTGAATTACCTCATTCTACACTCCTGTGTAATACCTTAGAGGGGCAGAATGGTCTCCTCCTGTGTCATTGTAACAATCCTGTCTGACTGAATGGAGTTTTCCCCAATAATGTAACAGCATCAAGGGGTGGATTGAGGGAACAACACATGGAGTAGGGACAGCAGTATATCTCTATAAGAGCCTGGAGGAGTGGATTGAGGGAACAACACATCGGGTAGGGACAGCAGTACATCTCTGTAAGAGCCTCAAGGAGTGGATTGAGGGAACAGCACATGGGATAGGGGAAGAAGTTGCCCATTCGGCTTTTCCATTCAGAATGTTCATGGCTGATCCGAGTGCGTCTGACCATCCATTTCCTGTCTGTTCCCAATAAACACTGACCCTTCTGTCCAGTAAAGATCAGTCGAGCTCAGCCTTGAATCTCTTCAATAACCGAGTCTTCACGGCTCCCTGAGGATGAGAACACCACAGGTAGCACAACACTAAAGTGAAAGGGACGTCCTTATTTCATTGTGGGTCTATTATTTGAAAACTGGGTTAACTGAACATCAAATCACCACCTCTTTTCAGTCGTAAGGACAGAATAATTAGGAATAATTTGGAACATAATCCATTCGGGACTCCAAACCTACCCCACATTCCCACTGCCACTTTCCAATCAAATATGCATCGCATCCAGCCTCTGCTGCTGTCTCAGGAAGAGAATGCCTGATAGCATAATACCGCAGGAGTATTAAGGAAATGAGCAGATTGAGGCCATTCAGCTTATTGAGTCGGAACTTCCGTTCAATAATTTCTTATATGTGCCTCGACCTCATTCTTCTGCCTTATACCTGGAATCCTTGATCCCCTTACAAATCAAAAACATATCGAATTGTGTCTTAATGACACTAGTGTTTGGCCTCTGTGTAAGGACTGTTGTTGGAACTGTCAGTGGGTTTAAATTGAGAATCGTCTTTCACTGAACATTGATCCTTAACTGGTCAGTAGGACGTGGATGTTTCGGATACTCCACACGAGGTGTCCTGGTCCTCTCCAGCTCTTCAAGAGTTCTCCCCACATGGAGGGGGAGGGGAGTGAGGGAACGGATATCGGATACTCCACTAAACGGTTTGGCCCTTTCTATCCTATTCAGGCTGTTTCGCCTGAAATGGGAGAAAGGGATGGAGGGAGAGTGGGAACGGATGACCCGGCTGTTTGTGCTGGTATAAGTAGGGGGAGTTGTGAGGTGTTTGGAATGAGTCAGTCGACAGTTTTGAATCCATATAGTATTATTAGTTGTTGAATTCAATACTGAGAGTGGTAGTGCCTGAGCCTTATTTGGAGACAGAACGTGAAGCTTGTTTGGGATTAGGTGCTATAACAGATATACAGTGAGTGTGAGGGAGCAGAGAGTATATGGTAACTCTTATCCTAACAGAGTGAGGAGGATATTGTTGCTTGTCCAGTATTGTGGGCCATTTCTTCAGATCATCTCAGCGTCGAAGTGAGCCTCCCTGAATATCTTGTCCAAATCTGTCACTAATAACGACACAGACCTGTCCCTCAGCTTCCAGAGAATCAGTTTAGGTAGAGTTTACAGATAGCAAGGAGTAGCAAATATCGGTGTGTTAAATATGGAAACCAAAACGGTAGCAGAAAATCTGAGCATCATATGCTCTGAAAATTAGGTAGGCAAATATTGTGGGTACCGCAGTCTTATTGAATGGTCTCAAGTTGCATCTAAGCTGTGTTAATTATGACAGCTGAAGCAGTGAAAAATAAGTTTTGTAATTGTATATGAGGTGGGTTGGAGATTATGTTGTGAGGCAAAGTAGAGAGCAGGTTATTTTGGATCTGATGTTGTATGGTCAGAATGATGAATTATTAACCTTGGTCTGAAGCAGCTTTTAAGGGATAATGGCATTTATAAGATGCATTTTACAAGGTGTCTGCATACAATATAGAATGTTTGAATATTCTAGACAAACATCATGGAAGACTGGAGGCTAGAGTGTCAAGATATCTTCAGTGAATTTGGAAAGTACAATATAACATTCAGTGGTAGACAACCAATGGTTGTTAGAGTCATAGAGTCCGACAGCACGGAGACAGGCCCATCAGCCCAAACTGGTCCATTCCAACCAAAATGCCCATCCACGCTAACCCCATTTACCTGCCATTACCCCTTATTTTCAGATTAGATTAGATTACTTACAGTGTGGAAACAGGCCCTTCGGCCCAACAAGTACACACCGACCCACCAAAGCGCAACCCACCCATTCCCCTCTTTACCTAACACTAGGGGCAATTTAGCATGGCTATGGCCTGCACATCTTTGGACTGTGGGAGGAAACCGGAGCACCCAGAGGAAACCCACACAGACACAGGGAAAATGTGCAAACGCCACAGTCAGTCGCCTGAGTCTGGATTTGAACCCAGGTCTCTGGCGCTGTGAGGCAGCAGTGCTAACCACTGTGCCACAATCCTTCTAATTCTTTCCTATCTGTGTGTTTTTCAAATGCCTTTTAAATTTTGTTAATGTATCCGCCTCAACCACTTCTAATTCCATATGCGTAACAGCCCATGTTAAAAAGTTGTTCCTCAGGTCCCCTTTTATTCTGTCCCCTCTGACCTTAAACTGATGCCCTCTAGTCTGTGATTGCCCAACCCTGGGAAAAAAAGACTGGGTGCATTCACTCTATCCATGCCTGTCATGATCTTATAGACTTCAATATGATCCTTCCACAGTCTCATGCACACAAAAGTAAAAAGTCCTAGCTTGTCCAACCTCTTTCAATAACTCAGACCATTGAAATCTTGGCAACATCCTTGTAATTCTTTTCTGCACTATTTCCAGTTTAATAACGTCCTTCCTATAGCAAAGTGAACAAAACTGACCATAACACTGCCAATATGGCCTCACCAGTATCCTGTATAACTGCAACATAGCTCCCTAATTTCGATACTTAGTGATATAAACTGATTAAGGTCAGTGTTCCAAAAGCTCAATTCACTGTCTACCTCGGAATCAACTTTCAGAGAAACATGCACCTGAATTCCAAGGTCCCTCTGTCCCACTACACTCCTTAGGACCCAACCGTTCACCATGGAACTCCAAACTTGATTTGACTTTCTAAAATGCAAGAACTTACACTGATCAATATTAAAATCCATTTGCCATTTTTCAGCCACTTCTCCAGCTGATCAAGATACTGCTGTAATTTCTGAAATTTCTGATAACCTTCCTCACTCTCCATGATGCCGCATGTTTTAGTGCCGTCTTCAAACTTACAAATCATGCCTGTACATTCTCATTTAAATCATAGATATATGTAATATGTAGTGGTGCCAGCATCAACCCCTAAGGCATTCCACTATTCACAGGCCTCCAGTCTGACCAGCATGTTTCCATTATTAATCTCTGCTTTGTAACATCAAGTTAATTTTGTACCTAATTTGCCGGCTCCCCCTCAATTCCATGCAATCTAACCTTCCAGAGCGGCGTACCATGTGGAACCTTATTGAAGGCCGTACTATAAGCCATCTAGAGAACATATACAACCCAGACCTCCTCAATGTTGCTGGTCACTTTAGCAAAGAACTCCAACAAAATTATGAGTCATGATCTCCCTTACACAAACTCCCGTACTGAATTTGATGACGGGCTTTTGCTTGAAACATGGATTTGCCTGCTCCTCGGATGCTGCCTGACCTGCTCGGCTTTTCCAGCACCATTCTAATCTTACTCCGAACCACACCCAGTCTTTCCAAGTGCATGTATATCCAATCTCTCCGAATCTTCTAAAATAACCTACTCACTAGCTTTTAGGATTACTGGTCTTTAGTTCCCAGGTTTACCTTTGCAGCATTTCTTGAATACGGGCTCAGCATTTGCTATGCTCCAGTCGTCTAGGACCTCACTCTTTGGCTAGCGATGATAGAAAAGAGCTAAGCAATGCTCTGGCAATTTCTTCTCTACGCTCCTATCCTCCTGCAGCGTTCCTGAATATAACTGGTCAGGACAAGGAGGTTTTAGAAATACTGCAAAGTCTGAAACATGCGTCTATTTATTTCAGGTACGAACATGAAAGGGTGAGAAAGTGACTCAATGATGGTTAACATAACAAATTAGAAAACATGTTAATTAGAAGAAGTGACTTCAGAAGAATTCCAGCTATTGTGGTAACCTGAGAATTCTCAGAAATTAATGATCCAAAAAAGGAAGTCCGTGGAACTGAAAAGGAAATCAAAAAGAGAACATACCTGCTTACAAACAGGAACACAAAGACTGCATCAATCTGCGATCTATATTTCAAAGGAAACAAAACAAAAGCAAGATCAAATGTGGAAATTTATAATCAGTACAGGAGAGGTCATTGTGGACAACAGGGAAATGGCCAAGAAAACAGCCAGTTACATAGCATCTGCCTTCATGGAGGAAGATTCAGAAAATCACCCAGTAATGCCAAGTGATCATATCGGATTCCTGGAGCTAAAGACATAAAGTCAATTCATATCAGTAACAAGGTAGTACTTGAACGATGGAGCTGGAATGAGCATTGCTAAGTCTGACGAAACAGATGTACTTCCTATCAAAATGTCGGAAATAAATCACCAATAGTAGTATTAATTGCACTGTCGATGACTGTGTTTTATTTTCCTGTACATTCTGCAGAGATCGGAAACTATTGTGGATAAACATGAGTCAAGCACTATACATGAAGGGAAGGGATCCAAACAGATAAAGGGGAAAAGAGGGTGGAGAACTGCAGACCAGTTAAATTAAGAGTTGCAGTGAAACTGTTGGAATCCATTACACAGGATGACATTTTTTGTTATCTAGAAACGAAAAGCTACAATGGAGAGAATCAGCATGCATTTCTGAGAGAGAAACCATACTTGATAAACTTCGGAATTGTTTGAAGTAATTTCTTACAGCATCGATAATGGGGAATCAGTAGAAGTGGCATACATTGGATTTTCGGAAGGGTTTCTAAAAGATCTTAGTGAATTCGTAAATGCAATGAATGTGAAGGGTATTTGGAGGAATACATGTAAGTGGAAAGTTAAAGTTTGTTTCGCCTCCATTTAAGAGAGTCAGAACATTGATGTAAAGACATGTTGAAGCAGTTTCACTGCGTGTTGGTGGGACTGTACTCGGAGTATTGTGTACAGTTTTGGTGACCGAATCTCAGAAAAAATATACTGACCGCAGAGGAAGTGCAATGGAAATTCTCCAGATTAATCCCTCCGATGGTGAGATTGCCTGATGAGGAAACTCGGTCTGTGCTCTCTCGAGTTTCAAACAATGAGAGGTGGGTCACAGTGAATTTAGAAAATTCACAAAATATATGACAACTTGGCAATTAACAGAACGCTTCCCTCGCTGTCTATTCCACATTCAAGGCAAATAATGGCAGGATCTGGGACAGGCCAGTTAAGACTGCAATATGGCGGAAAAACTTCACTTGGAGGGGACTAGCTAACACAGGGGCATGGAGACCTACTGGCAGGCAAGATTAGGGAGAATCTCCAGATATTCTCCAAGTGTGTCCAGCAGAACAGAACAACCAGGGAACAGGTGGGACTCATTAGTGAGTTGCCAAGTCGCAACCAAATCAGCTTTAGTGGTAGGAGACAGACGGTGGTGGTAGAAGGCTGATGTGCGATTGGAGGCTAGTGTCCAATGGTGTACCTCGGGGATCAGTGCTGTGTATCTTAATATTTCTGATTCGGAAGTGTTGGTGTTGGACTGGGGTGGACAAAGCTAAAAATTGCATAACACCAGGTTGTAGTCCAAAAGATTTATTCAGCGGCACTAGCTTTCGAAGTGCTTCATCAAAGCGCACAACCACCTGATGAAGAAGCAGCGCTTCAAAAGTTCGTGCCTCCAAATAAACTTGTTGGACTATAAGCTGGTGTTTCCTGATTTTAAACCTTATCATAAAGGATGCAGCTGTGAATATGGACGAGGGGTGGGGGTGCCATAGTAAGTTTGATACAAAGATTAGCCGGGTGGTTGGCAGTGAGAAGGAATGTCTTATGTTATAGGAAGATACAGATGGAATGGTCAGATGGTCACATCAATAGTAGATGGAATGTAACACTGATAAACATGAGGTCATGCACTTTGGAAGAAGGACCCAGGCAGGGGAGGACTCAATGAATGGCAGCACAATAGGAAGCTCAGAGTGTGCTTCTCCCCATATCCGTGACTGTGGCTGGACAGGGTAACACAATTTGAGAAAGCGTATGGGTGCGTAAACATAGCCTTCACACATCGAAGCATAGATTATAAGAGCTATGTGGAACTTTTGTTAGCCAAGATGGAATACTGTGTGTAGCTCTGGGAGCTACATTAAAGGAAGGATGTCAGTGCCCTGGAGGGGGTGTCGAGGAGATTCACCAGAATGTTCCCATGGATGGAGCATATCAGCTATGGAGAGTGTCTGGGTAAGCTCGGGTTGTTTAGTTTGGAGCAGAGAAGACTAAGGGAGGCGTGAATCAGGAGGATAAGATTGCGAGGGACATGGACCGGGTGGACAGACAGCAGCTGGTCCTTTTAGTCAAAGGGACACACTTTTGAAGTGAAGGGTTTGAGGCTTAGTGAGAATGTGAGGACTGTTTTTCACACAAAGTATGTTGGGGTCTGGGATGCACTTCGTGAGAGGGAATTGTCATGGTTACGTCAAAACCTAGAAAATGCAAGGTTGTGCACTTGAAATGCCATAAGATTCACAGCGACTAGTTTCGTATCGGAAAGTGGGGCTAATGTAGACCGTGCTGTATTTATGATAGTGCAGAGTCTGTGCTTCTGTGATTCTATGTCTGTGAAAAGTCAATCATTCAGTAGATTAAGATAGGAATTAATCAGTTTCTAAACAATATCTTATCAAAGTGTATAGGAGTGAACTTGTCATATTTTCTGAAAATACGTCAATGGCAAAATTAAGAGAAAAAGGTGTAGCTTCCTTACAGTCTGATACCAGGCAATTGAGGACAGGTATATAGCAGATCAATGGAGCAAATACTTTATTTATGCCTTCACAGAAGAAGAAAAAAAAAACAAAAAAAATATTCCTCACAATACTAGCGAAATTTAGCCTGGTGATAAAAAGGAAATGGAATGAAATTATCCACTAAAACGTTTAATAGAAAATATTGGACTGAAATGAATGGGCATAGACAAAGTCAACAGAGGTTTATGAAATAGGAATCATATTTGAGAAGATGGCTGTTAGCAAAATTATGGAGAAGGTATCAAAGCAATACGATTGGAATCTCAGACAGATTTTTGATAAAGCCCCAAGCCTTTTGTGCAAATTCGAATCCTATGGGACTGGGGCTAATATATGGTCATGGTTTTAGAATGGGAGAGCTGGCAGGAAACATTGAGTAGGAATAAAACCATGTTTTTTGAATGGAAGGCTTGGAGGACATAACAAGGATCGAGATTTGGCATCCAGCTATTACCAATACACATCACATCTTTGGTTGAGGGGCTCAATTGCAATATTCCCATGTCAGCTGACAACACTAAATGATATCAGCTTGTGGTCGGATGAGGAGGATGTAAAAAAGGCTCCGAGGTGATTGAGACAAATGCAGTGACTAGGCCAATACCTGACAGATGGAGAGCAATGCAGAGATCAGAGGTTGTGTACTTTGATAGGATCAATTGAATGGCAGCCTATCATTTGAAAAGGGATTGATTGAAAAATGTTCATCTATAAATGAACTTAAGCAGCATTTTTGTTTATTTCTGCGCAGCCGTCTGAGTCCATGTAGGGCAGTGAGTTCTGAACACGAAAATCAATACTGGGAATGGCATTGGCACGCTGTATACAGTCTACATAGACCCAGCATGTGGGAGCTGTAACATTGAACAAAATCTGGATCCCCCTGTACACCAGTCACTGAAAGCAATATTGCAGGAGCAGAAAACAAGTAGGAAGCTAAATGGTTTATTCACCATCATTTCAGGGGGATTTAAAATACAGAAGTAAGGGTCATTTACTGCAACTGTACAGGGCCTTGTGAGACCCCATCTCGAAAATTGTGCACTGTTGTGTGCAGTTTTGGTATCCTACCTAATAAAGGGCAAACCTGCCATTGAAGGAGTGCAGTGAAGGATGACCAGACTGATCTCTGGGATGACAGGTTAGTTGTTGGAGCAGAGTTTGGGATGACTGGGCTTTAGGAAAATGTGTGGAGAGTTCAGTGAGATATATAAACCTCTGACAGGGTGTGACAGCTTTGAAGCAGGGATGATAGTTCACTTTATAGAAAATGGTTCACGAATCGCATTGCAGTCAAATCGTACTTTTGTCAGAGAACTCCCTATATATTGATGGGCCGAAGGCACTATATTTCATAATGATTGAACATATTTTGAGATATGAACATTGTGTGGGGAAAACTGCATTGAGGAGATGTTCGGCCATGAAAGAACATGGAGAAAGCTCAATGTACTGAATGACCTCCTCCTCTCCCGATGTTTCTGTGCAATCTGTGGGAAAGCTCTGTGCAAAAACCGTGGCAGCACAGTGATTAGCACTACTGTCTCACAGCGCCAGTGACCCGGGTTCCATTCCCGAAACATGCGACTCACTGTGTGGAGTTTGCACATTCTCTCCGTGTCTGCGTGGTTTTCCTCCGGTTTCCTGCCACAGTCCAAAAATATGCAGGTTAGGTGAATTGGCCACGCTAAATTGCCCTTAGCTTTAGGTGTAGGGGAATGGGTCTGGGTGGGTGCGATTCGGCGGGGCGGTGTGGACTTGTTGGTTCAAAGGGCCTGTTTCCACACTGTAAGTAATCTAACCAAATCTAAATGTTGTCACAAGCTCTCAGATGTTAGGAAGGATGTCTATGTAGGGTCAACAGGACTGTGTTTCCCATTCCCTTTCCTTTAACGAGGTTGATGCCGGGTGTTCTGTCAGATTTTATCCTTTAAGACCTCAGAGTAGTTTGATACGAATGAGTGTCTCACTTGGCCGATTCAGGGACCATGTCTGTGCGTCGGGAGTCACTTTTCGGCCTGACCAAGAAAGCACAGGAGATTGACTTCCTGAAAGTGCATTGGTGTAGGAGATTGATGTTAACAATCAACAGTGGACACAGATCACTATTACTGACACCAGATTTTAGGTCTCGATATTTTCTTAATTATTTTTAACTTCCACCATCTGCCAAAGCATTGGCCTAGTCTGGATTTGTAATCCAATGATATGTCCACTACAGCACCATCTCCACATGGGGACCTATGGGAAACCACACTGACCTGATTACTTCGGTGGTACTTGACAGCTCTATGAAAAAGTATTCCCACCAATTTGACTGTCATGATTCGACTGAGGGTGTGGTAAAAGGTCAGATTGTAATTATTCTCCTATTCACGGACTGGACATAGCTGAGTAATTTTCTATATTGGCAGAGAGATATCAGAGTTGGAGCTGGAATGAAACAGCTTCCCCGTGAACACTGTTTGTTGTGCAGCACAAATCTTCAGTCCTATTGCAGGAATGGGGTCAGGGCCCATTGCCTTTGTTATATCTACTGTGTTCAGCTGTTTCTTCACGTCACGGGCAGAAAATCGAATTGTTTGAACACTACCATCTGTGATTCTGTGGGAATCATGATGAGTGTAATTTGGATCATCATTCACTCAACACGTCTGGCTGAGATAGTGCAGACACCACATCCTTGACTTTTTTCGTTGACGTACAGAGCTGTTCCGATATTTAGGATGAGAATGTTTGTGGAGTACTCTGCTCCAGAAAATTGTTTAATAGTCCATCGACATTTATGTTTACATTTGGCAGGACGACAAAGCTTAGATCTGATCTGTTCGTCTTGGGATCATTTTCCCTCTCCATCAGACATTGGTTCTGCTGGTCGGAATGTAACCAGTTAATTGCAGTAGCTTTAATGGGTTGTCAACAGGTTTAGATCCACGTGATTCCGACCCTGGCGTGTTCATTCACACTCATCACTGAACCATGGACTGGCTTAATAGTAATGGTAGACTGATGAATTATCGTCGGGAAAATGTTACAGATTCTCGTTGAATACAATTCTGTTTCTGCTGCTGCTGTGGTCTACAGCATCAAATGATAAACCACTTTGAGTTACAATATCTACAATTCAATTCTACTGGCTGTCCCCCAGTTCACACCGAGACCCATTCACCCATCCGCCCCTATTCAGTGACCTAACCTGGTTTCTGATGCGGTAACGCTTGCATTTTCATATTCTCATTCTGCTGAGGGCCACTTCCTGCTGTCTCGCCTCTAATTTGTTACTTTAACTCAATCCATTTAAAGTAATGACCTAAATCGTTTCTCTTCCACAATGGCAACTTCTGTATTTGAAGTGAATGTGTTTCCCTCTGTTTTTCTCCCTGACCATGATTAAGAGTTTTGTAGTGTCAGTGATGCCAGACTTATGTAGATTCAGAGTCAAGGAACTTGTGCATCATGCGTTATTGTTCAGTTCCCAGTGTATGGCACTCCTAGTTGGACAGGATGTTTGAGCATCTTTGACATCCTTGTTTGGAAATTGTCCAAAAACAGAAATTGCTGAAGATATTGCAGCACCTTCTGGAATGAATACAGTGTTAAACTTTCAGGTCCAATGACATTCTACAAAGCTCTCAGTTTCTCAAGCAATTTTGGTATTTTTATTCCCAGTATCCATAGTTACTTGTTTTGTGAAAAATTGTTCTGTGCCTATTCATTTCTGGAGAAACTCAACAGGTCTGTCAGCATCTGCAGAGACAGAGAAACGGCATTAGTATTTCAAGCTCAGTGTGATACTTCTTCACAACTGAAAAGCATTGGAAACTTGACTTTGTAATATCTTGCCAGAGGTGGGAGATTGGTGACAGGGAAAAGAGGGCGTGGCAAAGATAAACCAGCTTTCAGCAATGGTGAATGTGAAGACGATATAAAATGGGTTTAAATTAAGGTGTGAATGGGGAAAGGGGTTCTCTCTGAGTTGAAGATAAAGAAGACACAATTACACAAAGTCATAGGGAGGCCAGGAGGGAGAATGTTGACTATGTAGCATTTTATAGATCTGGCCATAATTACGTTTTTACTGTCGAGATCATCATTTCCTTTAGCCAAAGGATATCAGGTGCTTGACTTCGTATTGGCACTAGTAAGCGATTCATGCTGCCTTAGTTTTGTAATAGAGAGAAAAAACAAATCACAGTATGAAGTTTGGGCTGAGTATTGTTTACCTGTCATGTTTAATATGGTTTCAAATTTGCAGTGTTTATCTTTAAATGCTTGTTCTTGAAGTTAGTATTGGATTGAGTGTAGAAGGTTGCGGAATGACGTTATAGAAGTTTCTAAAATCATGAGTGATATCAATAGGGTGAATAGCCAAGGTCTTTTCCACACGATGGGGGAGTTCAGCCATACAAGTCATAGGTTTAAGGTAAAAGAGGGAAGATTTACAAGGGGCTCAGGGGCCAATGATTTTACACAGAGGATGGTGTGAATATGGAATGAGCTGCCAGAGTAAGAGTGGTTGAAGCCAGTACAGCTAAACCATTTCAAACTCATTTGGACAAACATATGGATAGTAAACATTTAGAGGCATATGGACCAAATGAAAGCAGATGGGACGAGCTTAATTTGGAAAACCTGGCTAACATGGACATTTAGAAAAGCTTCACACAGGTTCACAATGGTTTTGTGAAAGTGAAATTATACTTTGCCCTGTACAATCATGCAAATCATGCAGGAGAGGCCTGAGAATGTAACAAGCGGACTTGATAAAGGGGATCTGGTAGACACCAGGCTTTCCAGAGTTTTTCCACAATGTATTATAAAATAAAAGTTCTGACACAAGATAGAAGCTCGTAGGATGATGGAGAATGTATTAACATGGGATGATGATTGGTTAGCACATAGAAATCAGAGAGTCAGGGTTAATAGATCTTCATGATAAAGGTGTATCTGCTGGAGGACGACGGCTATCAGTCCATTGGCATCAGTTATTTACACTCTATACTGATAGTCTGAAGGAGGGAGCTGAGTGCAATGTACATCCGAGTTTGATGATGACACTGAGAATCAAAAGGCAGGCTGTTATTTAATGGAGAGCACTTCCAGAAAAAGAACAGTACAAAGGATTGAAGGGTTCCTGTGTATGAAACATAAAGTCAGCATGCTGATGCAGCAAGTAACTAGGTTGGTTCATTCGCCGTCTTCCAGGAATGAAAGGGTTGTTTTACTGAGAATCTCTAAAATGGTGAGGTGATTATTCATTGGGGTTTAAATGAATGAGGAGTGATACTGCTGAAAATTACAAGACACAGAAGGGACTTTAGAAGTTAGATGTTGAGATGTTGTTACCATTCCTGAGTGGAGTCTCGAACTCGAGGACATAGATACCAAATATGGAACATCGATTTCTATCTGAGATGCAAAGTGATGACTTCTCTCAGAAGGTAGTGAATGTCTGGAATTCCCTGACCGCGAGAGGTGTGGAGGGATACAAGGAGTCGGCGAGAAAGTGGAGTTAGACCTGGAGTAGATCAGCCACGTTCCTATTAAATGACAGGGCTAACTTGAGGGGCCGAATAGCCTACTCTTGTTCCTATTTATTAATTTCACGTTATGCTTTTGCAAAGTAACAGGTTATTTTCGCAGAAGTTGTGCTATGTATTGCTACATTCGGGTGAGCAGTGGATTTGTATGAGTTAACACTGGGTGGGGTATGGGGCCAGTATTCACAGTAAATCTGGGTCTGTAACACGACCCACATTTAGAGCAGACGTTGCGGAGAGGGGAAGCCTGAAACAGGGATCGGGGGTGTGTGTCACTTCCTGACCCAGCCTGGATTTTCCAAGTACATTGCTAAAACTGCACCTAACCATCAGAGTGGCCTTGATCTGCCCCTGTGTATCAGGTCCTAAGGGCTAAATGGAACATCAGAACATAGGGCTAAGGGACACGAGCAGGCCATTCGGCCCTTTGACACTAGTCCACCAGTAAATAAACTCGTGGTTCATCTCATTGTGGTCCCAGCTACCCGTTTCTCTCCATGCACCGTTATCCATGATTCACCTGTCTATGGACAATCAGATGAAGCCAGCCTCGATATAATATAAAGATTCCGCCAACCCAAACTTCTGGGAAAGAGAATTCCCACTGAATGAATTCCCACTTTGTGATTTTGTTTCTCTCTCCAGTTGTGACTGAGGATGGAGGATGTCACTGTTTCCTTTTCTAGTCGAACTCTTCCACTGCTCACAACAAATTTTAAATGTAACCAGGTTGGTGATATGACCGATGACAAAGGTCTCAGACTGGGTCAGATTCAGTGATAAGAACAAGTCAGACAGATTTCTTTAGTCAGCCACAAGTTACTAACAGAACTAACGGAGGTGTATGTTGGGTCTGTTGGCAGCACTGCTGCCTTACAACACCAAAGAGCTGGGTTTAATTCCAACCACGGGCGACCCTCTATCTGGAGGTTGGACATTCTCCCCATGCCTGAGTGGGTTTCCTCCAACTGCTCCAGTTTCCTGCCACATTCCAAAGATGTGCAGTTTAAAGTGGATTGCCCATAGTGCCCAGGGATGTGTAGGTTAGATGGGTTAGTTATGGGAAATGCAGGGTTACATGGATAAGACTGGGGGGGAGGAGGCACGTACATTTGGATGCTGTTTGGTGGGTCAGTGTGGGCTTAATGGACGGAATATCCTGTCTCCACACTGTAGAGGTTCTATGACAATGACAACAAATTTGGACGATACAAACACCCAGTGCGTGTATACCTGATCCACACTCCTCAAGGTCTAGTATTTTTTTCTCTAATTCCAAGAGTAACCTGTTAACGCCTTCATAATATAAGCCCTTTACCCCAGGAATACGTGAAAGGAAATATCTCTGAACTGCTTCTAATGTAATTATATCCTTTCTCAGATAAGGAGTTACAAAAACTAATCTCACACTCAGATCAAAATGTTTATAACTGTTTTGTCAAAGTGCTGTGAGTCTTTGGAACACTCCTCCCCACAGAGCATTGAAGGCAGGGATACTGAATATTTTTGAGGCACAGACGGAAGGTTCATAAATAACAACAGAGTCAAGGATTGTCGAGGAATGGACAGCAATGTGCAGTGTGGGGGGAAATATAAACAGTGGTATCAAATAACACGGGTTCAGAACCTCCAGGAATATAATGCAAAATGAAATGATAATATCGATAAAATGTTAAGGGGGAATACTTGACGGCGGGGATCCAGAAGGTCTGCTTTGCTGGGCTCTGCATCAACACACGGGCAAAGTGGTTCTCTAATACACCCCATCCCAGCCATTTACTTAAAATTCAACACTAAAAGAGCAACAGAATCTTTATTAATCCCGATTTGTCAAAGGGCAATGACAAAACATGGGGAAAGGATCGAGTAAGTCCCAACAAGTGGTGCACCCGTCAGAAGCATCGAGCATACCTGAGGCTGTAGCTGCAACCCATTCTGCTCGTTCCATGGACCCAGTTACTCACCAGGCCTTGGTCACTGAGTTCACCAAGTTACGCGAAATGATTGAAGCCATGATTGAAGAACCGTTCAGCCGTGGCTGAAGCCGCTCTCAGCTGTGCTCCAAAACACATGAGCAGCAACTTGACAGCCTTGGAAACAGAACAGACGATGCCAAGGGCCGAACTGAAGCGACAGAGACCGTGATCGATGCCTCTCGGGAGAGGATCCTCGCCCTTGAAAAACAGGTCTGCACCTTATCTGAACAAGATGACGACCTCGAGAATAGGGGTAGGATGAAGAATATTCACCTTGTCGGTTTGCTGAAGTGGACAGAAGGTGGTCAGCCAGTGAGTCTTTTTTTCAAAAACTGGCTCCAGCGATCCCTTCACTTCGAAACTGAGGAGGGATGGGCGAAGACTGAGACAGTTCATCGGGTTACGGCACGCAAGTCAGACTCAGACCAACGTCTTCGTCCTGTCCTTGTTTGAGTCCATAGTTGTGGGGACAAACAAAGACGGGTGGGACTTTCAGAACCCAGAGGAAAGTTCCGATGAGTTTAATTCACCAGAGCTCGGGATTAATTACTTTCAGGACTTTTCAGCGGCGGTGATTCAGGAAAGCAAATCTTTTGATGAGATTAAGAGAAGAGTAAGGGAACTCTGGATTCAGTATTCCTTACGGTACCCAGCGGTGCCCTGCATTGATTTCAATGGATCCACGAACTCGTGTGACTCTCCAGAGAAAGCGAAAATGTTATGGACATTTTAATGTAAGCTGGATATTTAGATAATCATGTTTCTCCTAAAAAAGTTTTGTTGGATTTTTTCTGGTATTAACCGGTATTAAATTATAGCCGGGACTGGGTTGAGTACTCATTTTTAACTTCTTCATTAGTATTACTACTCTTTTTCACTTTCTTTGCTTGTGTCTGGGGTACAGCTCAAGCTGGAGGGTGTTACACAGGTAGTTGTGATGACTAAGTGCCAACCGAAGGGCAGTTCAAGCCCGATTTTTGTTGTTAATTGCATAGGATTCCATATTGGTAGCGGGCACAAGATAAAGTTTTGAGATATGTAAGCGTCCCCAGTAGACGGTAAATTCCCCAATCGAGTGTGATTGGCATTTTGGATTTTATTTCATTCTTTTTTTTTATGTGTTTAGCTTTGGAAAGTTTTGAGAGCTTTTTAGTTGTAGTAGTTTTAGGTGGTACAGTTTTTAGGCTCAATGAGTCTTTTTTTCATTAATCATCAGGGATGCATAATTCGATGTGAAACTCGAGAGTTGAAATGTTGCTACAATGAGTTATGGATAATGATGTGCATAAATGTTGTACCTGGAACATTAAGGGGAGCCATCTGCCAGTCAAGAGGAAAAATATACTTTCTAGTCTTCAAAAAGAGAGGGTGAATGTTGTCCAATTGCAGGGGATGCACCTTGATGGCAAGGAACATTTGACGTTAAAGCAGGGCGGTTTGATCGGATTTTTTTTTTGTTCTCGTCTTTTAATACAAGAAGTAGGGGAGAAGCCATCCTAGTGAAGAAGAATCTTCCATTTAAATTACTAGATTGCATTAGACACTCACGGGAGGATCATCATCCCCAAAGTCTTGAACTATGGGAAGTGATACAGCATTTTGAATATTTATTGCCCCCACCCCGTGCACAATCTTAAACTCCTGGTAGATGCATTTTCCAAATTCAGGTATCTTGCATCGTGGCACATAATTGTAGAAGGAGATTTCAACTGTCTTATGGACCCACGGTGGACAGAGTGTCCAAATGTCCCAAATACCCTCGATATGATGTAAGCAATTAGTGAATTTGTGTGCAGAATTAGAGCTGGTAGATGTCTTGAGGCAGATATGCTTCACAAGTAGAGATTTTATTTTCTCCTTTAACCCGCAGAAATGGCACACGAGGGTTGATCTCTTCCCCATCCCTGCAACAATCTTAGATTCGGTGGCATCCTACACAATTGGGAATATTATCCCAACATTCCTGCCCCAGAAGTAAGATTGAAATAACATAAGATTATGTTGTATGCAGATGAGGGTCTTATGATTTTGTCAAATCCCACAGTTTCGGCAGCTCACGTGATGTAATGCATTAATTCGCTTATCACCTTTTCGGGCTATAAGATTAATTTTACAAAGTTTGTGGCCATCCCTATGGGAGGTCTCAGGGAAATGCCTGATTTTGAAGGCAAACCCTGGTTTCCTTTTAAATGGTCACGGGGTTGGTTTCCCTATTTCAGTATATTCATTACATCCATCTTTGATCATTTATTTAACGTGAAATCTCTCCATTTGTTTGACAAAATTAAACAAGACCTTCAAAGATGGGATGCACTTCCAACATCCTGGCTAGGTCGGATCGCTGTTCTTCCAATGAATGTCCTTCCTAATTTGCTATACCCCGTGTGCATGCTTCCTTTGATGTTTCCCAGACAGATATTTAGGATACTTAATGGCTGGTTTGCTTCTTTTATTTGGCACCATAAGCGACTCTTTATCAAGCTAACCAAATTACAACTACCCCATAGAGGGTGGGGAGTAGATGTCCCAGATTAAAAGCTATCAATTAAGCTCTTTATTATCCTCTGTTCATGTCTGGGCCACTGAGGACTCGGTGTCAATACGGTTAGATTTTGAACGCTCTCAGACAAAGTGAACCCTTATTAGTCTGTTGTTCTTAGGCAAAATGACAACATTTATGGATTATTGTCATAACCCAATAATTATCAATAAAGTTAAAGCATGAATGTCAATATGTCAGGTCGAGGGCAATATAGCCAAAACGATGCTGCTTACCCCTATAATTGGTATAACAAGTTGTCTACCGGGGATAATGGATTCCATTTTTAAACTGTGGGAAGCCAGGGGTGCAACTTGCTTGAGTGATTTAGAATTAATAGAATCCCTACAGTGTGGAAACAAGCCCTTGGGCTCAACAAGTCGACTTCGACCCACCCAGACCCATTCCCCTAGTATCCTATATTTACCCTGACTAATGCTCCAACCTACACATCCCTGAACACAATGGGTGATTTATCAATAACCAATTCATCTAATCTGCACATGTTTGGATCCTGGTACTGTGCGGCTGCTGTGCTAACTGCTGAGCCACCACGTGTTATTTGACGGAGAAAGAATGACATCATTTGATCAAATAACTCGTAAGTATGGACTACCTAGTAGAGACCTTTTCTGTTTTTTTTTATCCAGATCAGAAATTTGATATAAAAATATACCTTTAACAGACTCTCACAGATCCGATAGAGAGAAGTGGGTGCTTATTGCTTAGAACACACTCGCTGCCAGTACCCTTTATCATTAGTTGGAGTGTGTCCCCTCAGGCGAGACTGTGCAGCTTTGTGATGTCTGCGAGAGAGATAGCTGGGGGTTCAGAAAACCTCGGAGAGATGGGAGGATATTTGTGAAAATGCTCGAAGGATTTTGATCTGTAATAGGACCCATTCCATGCAGTTGAAAATTCTTCATAGTGTCTATCTGACCCCAGACTGACTCTCAAAATGCGAAGTGGGATTATCTTCAGCCTGTCGTAAGTGCAGAATGACTACAGACACTCTTACTCATTGCTTGTTGTCCTGCGGCCAGCTTCATATATATTGGAGCACTGTGGTAGCTGTGATAGAGTAGGTATTGGGACCTGAATTGGAGATGGACCCGGTTCATGGGCCTGCTCAGGGTACCTTACGTAAATGCACATGACGAAAAAATTATATCCTTACTTTCTGTGCTAGAAACATTCTGTGTTGGGTGTCTGAAATCCCTGGGTCTGTTGTGTCGTTGTAAGTTCTTCATGGAGAATATCCCTTTGGACTTTCTCACCAGTATGATGCATTAAAAAAACTGAGATTTATATAAGACATCGCAGCCCTTTTTGGATTACCACGATGCAGGTTTATCGTTTTGTTATGCTGAGGTGTACTATTTATTCATTACTTATTCTTTATTTTTGTTTTTCTTCTGTCCATTTTGTGTTTTTAACTTGTTTTGTATGTACATGCACACGAGTGTAATTTTGTTCAGTTATTTGAGTTGTGTTGTTATTCGGTTATGATAATATAAAAAATCTCTTTTCAATAAGATAACTTTTAAAAAATATAAAGGGCTAACATTGAAAGAATAGAGTCCCAAAGAACTCTCATTGGAGCGATCACTCATGCTGGTTTACCCTGAGGGTCACCACATCTCGGGTGATGGTGTGAGGTTGAGGTTGAGAGAGCGTCCCCTTCATGGTAACTTCTGTCAGTGTGAGGAACTGAACCTGCGCTGTTGGCCTCCCTCTGCATCACAAACCTGCCATCCAACTAACTAAGTGAGAGACAGTGCAACTGTCACAGACAGAAACAGTCACAGGGAAAGGGCAAGAGAAACTTTCAGAACAATGAAAATGGTACAATTCAGATAACGGTCAAGATAACGGCTGAGGGTAAAAACATTCTCTGCTAGAAATTATATTTTATAACAAGACGTGTTAAGAAGCTGTCTTTGATTTAATATCATTAAGGTGAGTCAAGTGAAATAACCAGTATATCTAAGTGTGATTGGACTTCTATAACCATAAAATAAGTGTAGATTTTTTTTGTTTGGTCTGTGTAAAGCATGCTGACTGTCGTATGAAAGTATAAAGCAGATGGAATATCTTGTTAGGAGAGTGCGTTCCATGGGAAATGCCCTTAAACAGGCACTTGAAGAAAACTGGGGTAAAAGTGCCGGCGTGCCGTCTGGTCAATCATGATGGGTCGGAGAATTGGGCTGGTATTGAATGAGAGGGACACCATGGGGTGGGATGGGTAGCTAATGAGGTGAATTCGATAAGATAGCACCAGGAAACTAGCTCAGCTTTGTGCAGACAATCCCTCTGTCACACTCAACGAAAATGAAACTGAGACAAATTACTGATTTATACAGCTCAATGTGTCGAAGACTCTGCAGTCCTCCCTCCCAGTTTCAAAGCTGCAGGACAAATGCTCATTCATAACTCTCCATCGCCTGAACTCATACTAATATACCATTCACTCATAATTCTTCATAATACTGACCCGTGTTGCATGATACTATCAAAACGTCTTCATTTCAGCATTCTGGAAACAGTGAACATATCTTTCCATGACATTTTTTCTCAGTCTCCCCCTCCCTGTCTCTATCCCAAAACACACGGATTTACAGTCATTTGGTTCTACAGACGGAAACAGGCCCTTCTGCCCAGCTGTTCCATGCCGAAAAAAATGTCCATCCACACTCATCCAATTTCTCTGCCATTGCTTTGTATCCTTTAATATTTTTCTATCTGTGTACTTGTTCAAATGCGTTTTCAATGTTGTTATTGTACGCACCTCAACCACTTCCAATGGCAGCTCAGTCCATATGTGTACCATGCTCTCTGTAAAAAAGTTGCCCCATGGGTTAATTTTTATTTTATTCCTCTCGAAACATTGACAGTGTCGTCCACTGTCTAGGTGACATCCTCAGGACATGGGGGTCTCCTGTGAAGCGCTTCTGTGATGTTTCCTTCAGCATTTATAATGGTTTGCATCTGCCGCTTGCGGTTGTCAGTTCCAGCTGTCCGCTGTAATGTCTGCAACACAAATGCCCAGCTTGGCGAACAGAACCACAACAATGAACACTCGAGCTACAAATCTTCTCACAAACTATTTACACTTATATAAGAACCCCCTTCAGTTTCCTAGGCTGTAAAGAAATAAGTCCTAACCTGTCCAACTTCTCCATATAACTTAAACCCTTTAGCACAGGAAACATGTCTGAAATTTCTTCTACACTCTTTCTAATTCAATAATATCTTTTCTAGAGCAAGGTGAACAAAACTGAACTCAATACTCCAACTGCAACCTTACCAACATCCTGTATAATTTAAACATAACGTCCCAACTTCTATACTCAACGGCCTGATGAAGACCTGTGTGCCAACAGCCTCCTTCACTGTCCTGTGTATCTGTGACTCAAATTTCAGACAACAGTGCACCTGATCTCTAATGTCCTTTGTTCCACTACACTCCTTAAGGCCCTCTCATTCATCATTAAAATCCGACCTAATGTTGCGTTGTGCACTCTCGTCCAAACAGTTGATATAGATAACAAACAGCAATGGGCCCAGCATTGACCCCTGAGGCACTCCACTAGTCACAGGCCTCCAGTCCGACAAGCATACCTCCACCAGAGCCATTTGCTTCCTAACGTCAAGCCAACTGTGTCGCCAATTTGTCAGATTACCTTGGAGTCCATGCGATCTAACCTTCTTGAGCGGCCTACCATCTGGAACCTTACCAAAGGCTTTACTGAAATCCATATAGACTATGTCCACCACACTGCCGTCGTCAACCTTCCTGGTCGCTTCCTCAAAGATCTCTAACAAAATGTGTAAGGCATGATCTGCCATGCACAAAGCTATGCTGACTGCTCCAAGTCAAACTCTGTCTTTCCAAATGCATGCACATCTTATATCTCCATACCTTCTCAAGCGGTTTACCGAAAACAGATGTGAAGCTTACTGGTCTATATTTCCCAGGCTTTTCTTTGCAGCCCTTCTTGAATAAGGGCACTACATTTGCTACTGCCCCGACTTCCGGGACCTTGGCCCCTGAACTGTCTTCTCTCGCCTCTTGCAGTGCTCTTGGATATATCTGGTCAGGACCAAGAGATTTATCTGACTTTATGCATTCTAATATGTCCAACAGCATCTCTACTATGATATGAACGGAACCAGGATATGACAACTAAGCCCCCAAAAGATCACAGATCTTCATGTCTTTCTTCATGGTAAACACAGAGGGGAAATTGAGGATCTCGCCCGTCTGTTGTCGTTTTACACATGAATGCGTCCTATTTTCTCTGTAGTCGTTCTTTTTCTTTACTATACAGAAAGCACATCTTTGGATTCACCCTAATTTTCTCAGCCAAGGCTATGTCATACCCCCTTTTCGCCCTCCTGATTTCCTTTTTCAGTAAACTCCTGTATCCCTGTGTCTCTCCAGAGACTCCATTGATTCCAGCTACCTGAAACTGAGCCCTCCTTTTTGCGGGCTAGAGCCTGATTATCTCTTTTCATCCAGGGTTCTCTCTTCCTGCCTCACTTTCCGTTCACCCTCACAGAAACATAGACTTTGAACTCGAGCTATCTCACTTTTAAAGGCCTTCCACATACCAGAGATCCTTTTGCCTGGAAACAAGCTACTCCAATCAACGTTTGCAAGTCCCTGTCTAATTCCAACAAAATGCACCTCGTCCCAATTTAGAACTTGAATCTGTGGACCAATTCTGTCCCTCCCATATCTATTTTAAAATTAATACAGCTCTAGTCACCGGTCCCAAAATGCTCCCCCACTTTGCCTCTGTCACCTATCCTGCCCTATGTCCCAACAGTAGGTCGAGTCTGTCCCTTCCCGAGGAGGACCCTCTATATGCTACTTGTGGAAACTTTCCTGAACACACTTAACTGATTCCTTTCCATCTAAGTCCTGAACCCTCTGGAAGTCCCAGTGTATGTTAGTATAATTAAAATCACCTATTATGACAATCCTATTGCTCCTGCAAGCCTCCCCAGCCTCCCTGAATATTTGTTTCTCTAATTCCCATTGATTATTTGGAGGCTTATAGTGCAACCACGATAACAGCACCATCCCTCTCTTACTTCTTTGCATCATCCACAAAACCTCACTCAACATTATCTGTTATTTCATCTTTAAATACTGGAGTAGTATGCACCTGAGTCAGAACTATTGGTATTGAAACTGTTTCAATTTACATCTCTCCCTTCCAGTGATGTTCCCTCATCAAGGTGCAATGAAGATATAAAGCTGTAAATGGATGGGAGCTGCACATCCTGTCACTGCCAGCATTGGCTGCAAGTTTCCCCACACTGGGCAGTGATCTAACACAGTGTTACCGAACAATGCAAAAGTCTGTGTTTATATATGAATGAACCAGTGTGGTCTGCACAGCTCCCTATGCTGGACATTAGCAAAGGATTATGTATCAGGCATTGGTGTGGGCTGCACAGAGTTCCACTCTGGACATTGCTGGGTTGCATTCAGCAGTACGCTAGCTGGATCTATACAGTGCTCCATCTTGAACGTACAATGGATGGGCTGGTTATGTGAGTTGGATTGCGAATGTGAGAGAACTAAACATCTGGCAATGCCTTTATTTTGTGTTTTCATTCTTGTGATTGATCCCTTCAAATCCTGACTCATCTGATTAGACCCGATCCTCTGGATGAGTGATGATGACTGTTGTTACGGCATCTGTGTCTGCAACATGACCAATAAATGGAGCAGAGGCTGCAAAGAGGGGGGTCTCCGTAAAATGGCATGAGGGAATCACTATCAGATCATCCGTGCTCTGAGTGAATGGTGGGCAGGATTGTATGGACCCATGAATGCAACTTATTCATCTCTTTCTGTTTGTAACAGGCAAACTCCCCTCCTCTCCCAGTGCCCAAAGCTGGTGGGGGGTAAGTCACCTCCTGCTGTCCATGTGTAACAGGTTCCGGGGCCTCACAAGCCTCCAGATTTCTCAGTGCCATTCTCGAGTGTTTGAGTGACTACCTCCTGTCCCTGTGTCCCAGTCTCGAGCAGTAGAGTGACTGCCTCCTGTTCCTGTGTCCCAGTCTCGAGCGGTTGAGTGACTGCCTCCTGTTCCTGTGTCCCAGTCTCGAGCAGTTGAGTGACTGCCTCCTGTCACTGAGTCCCTGTCTTGAGCAGTTGAATGAAACCCTCCTGTCCCTGTGTCCCAGTCTCGAGCAGTTGAATGACTCCCTCCTGTCCCTGTGCCCCAGTCTCGAGTGGTTGAATGACTCCCTCCTGTCCCTGTGTCCCAATCTCGAGTAGTTCAGTGACTGCCTCCTGTCCCTGTGTCCCAGTCTCGAGTAGTTCAGTGACTGCCTCCTGTCCCTGTGTCCCAGTCTCCCCAGTCTCGAGTAGTTGGGTGACTGCCTCCTGTCCCTATGTCCCAGTCTTCAGTAGTTGAGTGACTGCCTCCTGTTCCTGTCCCAGTCCTGAGCAACTGAGTGATCCCAAGTTTGTGAAAGTAGATGTCCTCCTCCTGTTACTGACTACCAGGCTCCAATCTCTCTGTGCTCAACTGCTGCTCCTGTGGAATGGAGTTGAGGGCCTGAATGGCCTCTTCACATTCCTTACAGCTTCTCTTGACTAAAAGCCTTTCTCCTGTTTCTGTAAAATACCATCAAATTCTGAATGATGTATTTTTGTATTTTACTCTCAGTAATTGAGCAAACAAGCTGACTGACAGAATTCAGAACCTGAATAGCCTCCTCTTGTTCCTGTGTTATAGACTCAAGAGTGAACAGTGTCTCAGTGATGTACAGCACGGAAAAGGACCCTTCGATCCAGTCGTCCATTCTGACAAAATATCCTAAATTAATCTCGTCCCCCTTGCCAGCACTTGGCCCATATCCCTCTAAACCCTTCCCATGCACGTACCCATTCAAATGCCTTTTAAATGGTGTAACTGTGCCTGCCTCCACCAACTCTTTTGGGTGCTCAGTCCATAAACAGTGCAGTCTCTCTTTGAAAGTGGTATACCTCATTTCCCTTTATAAATCTTGTCCCTCTCACGTGAAACCTTTGTCCTGTAATTTTGGACTCGCCTAATCTGGGGTAAAGACATTGACTGTTTACCTTATCTATGCCCGTCATGATTTTATAAACCTCTTTAAGGTCACCCCTCAGCCTCAACACTTGAAAATAGTCCCAGCCTATTAAAACTCTAACCCTCCAACACCTGCAACATTCTTTTAAATCTCTTCTATACCGTTTCAAGTTTGACAACATCTTTCCAACAGCAGGGAGACCAGAATTAAAGGCAATATTACAAAAGTGGCCAAACCAATGTCCTGTACAGATGCAACATGTCATGCAAGCGAATAGACTCAAAGCACGCACCAATAAAGGGAAGATCACCAAGTGCCTTCTGCACTACGCTGTCTACCTGTGATGGCACTTTCAAGGAACGGAGAACCTGCACCACAAGGTGACACAGTAGCTCAGTGGCTTGCATTGCTACCTCAGAGCACAGCGATCTGAGTTTAATTCCATCCTTGAATGACTGTCTGTGTGGAGTTTTCACATTCTCCCCGTGTCTGCGTGCGTTTCTTCTGGGTGCTACAGTACAAAGATATACATGCAAGAGTATATTGGCCATGCTAAATTGCCCCAAGTACCCAGGGATGTGTGGGCGAGGTGGATTAGCCATGGGAAATGCAGGCTCAGGGGGATAGAGTAGGCGTTTGTCCAGTAGGGTACTGTTTAGTGGGGTGGCCTCGATGGGCCAAATAGCCTGTTTCCTCACTGTAGGGATTCTATAATTTCAATGGAGTTCTCTTTGAGTGGCAACTTTCGACAGAAATCTACCTTCATTTCTTGTCCTGATTTGTCTTGCCAAAATGCAACACCTCACATTTATCTAAATTTAACTCCATCTGCCACCCCTCGGCTCACCTAATCAAGGTCCCATTATATTCTGAGAGATCATTCTTCACTGTCGACTACACCACCAAATTTGGAATTATCTACAAACTTACAGACCATACTTCATATACTCAAGTGCAAATGATTTGTATAATTAACAAAAGGCAATGGACTCACTATTGATCTTTGAGGCACACCACTGGTCTCAGTTCAATGGACAAACATCCACTGTCACGCCCTGTCTCCAATTGTAAAGAAATGTTGGGTCTAAATGGCGAGCTCTCCCTGGATCCCAGGCAGTCTGACCTTGCTAACCAGTCCACCATGTAGAACATTTTGGTTTTCTTACTGAATTCCATAAAGACAACATCCACTCTCGTGCCTTCATCAATCATCTTCATCACTTCCTCAAAACATTCCACAGAGTCAGTGAGACGTGATCTCAAATTTATAAACCCCTCTTCAGTCCTTGTCTTTCCAAATGCATATACATCCTTTCCCTCAAAAACCCCTCCAACAATTCAGTCACCATTGACGTCAGGCTCACCGATTTATAGTTACCTGTTTTTTCCTTACTTTCTTAAATAATGACACGATGTTGGCAGCCTCCAGTCTTTTGATATGTCACCTGTGGAAAACAATGATACAAATATATCAGCAAAATGCTGAGCAATCTCTTTCCTAGCTTCCCACATACTTTTGGGATACAACTGATCAGGTTTCTGGAAGTTGATTATCTTTATATATTTTGAAATGTTCTACATTGCTTTGTAATATTGATACTTTTCAAGATATCACTAAATATTTCTTAATTCTCTGGCTCTTCTAACCCCCTCCACATTAAATACTGAGGAGAGATACTTGTTTCTAATTCCTCCGATCTCTTGTGGTTCCACACATAGATAGGCTTACTGATCTTTAAGAGGCCCTATTCTCTCCCTAGTTAATCTTTTGCCATTAAAGGATTTTCAGAATTTCTTCAATGCCTCGTTATCCCTATTTCTAAAGCCATCTCATGTCCACATTTTTCTGACCCGATTCCCCATTGACTATACACTTACTGCCATTATACTCCTTTGGGAATCCACTTGATCTCAGCTCTGTTTACTTAACATATACCTCCTTCCTTACCTTGACCATAAAATCAATATATCTAGCCATCCAGTATTCCTTGCACCTAACAGCCTTGCCCATCTCACTTATAGGAACACGCTGGCCCTGGACTCTCTGAAAATATGTTTTGATGGCCGTGCATTTTCCAACCATCCCTTTACCTGTGAATAGGATATCCCAGTCAGCCTTTCACAGGGCTCACCTAACACTTTCAAAATTGGCCTTAGTCAAATTTAGAACTTTAATGTTTACATCAGGTCTTTCCTATTTCACAACGAGTGTAAAACTAATATTTATGCGTAACAGGCTTGAAAAGTTAAATAGACACTTCCTGCCCCTCTGGAACAGACTTGAGAGGCTGAATGGCCTCCTCCTGTCCCTCTGTAACAGACTTGAGTGGCTGAATGACTTCCTCCTTTTCATCTGTAATAGACTCAAGAGGCTTAATGGCCTCCTCCTGTTCTTCTATAACGCACTCGAGAGGCTTCATGGCCTCCTCCTGTCCTTGTATAACAGACACGAGACATTAAATGACACAGCAACCCGTGGATTATGAGCAGCCGGTAAACTATATCTGATATAGGACCATTCAGTCTCAGTTACAGAAACACAAACAACACAATGTACTCCAGATGCCCTCTCATTAACACCTCATACAGCTGCAGCGACACAGCTCTTTGTTCCGAATGATTCTTTTGACAAAATGTGCCAATATTCCAGCTTTCCACCTTTCAAGTAGCAACAGGCTAATATGAGCTGAATTGTCTTCTCTTATCCCTCTGTAAGCGGTCCATAGGGACAGAATTGTTTCGGCCTGTTCCTGAGCAACAGTCTCATTGCTCTGTCTCAGGGTTATGAAAGGATTTGACAACAGGGCACTTAAAACCAGGAGTAGCCTCACACTGGTCAATAAGTACCATACTTTGTATTCAGGTATCTATAAACTTGCCCAACTGACTTTTTCTTTGTGCAGCCGATCTGTTATTTTATAACTGCTTCCTTTCATAAACAGAGTGGAACATATATAGACCCCTGCAGTGTTTTGTTAATACTCTCATATACAAGGCAAAAAAGATTAAGAAGATTGAAAGGTTTATGGTCCAATACCCAGCAACACTCATCCATTCCATCCAAACCCAGTACAGTGATATGAAAAGTGATGCATGGAACTGGTTAACCTAGCCTATTTGTTCAGTGACTGTGATTAATGCCAGTCTCGATGGATTCTAATTATCCCAGTGGAGGGTTTCCATCTTTTAATGATAAATGGGCACCGTTCATTGTGTTATCCCAAAACATGAGCGGGAGCATCACCGACAACACAGACAGGGATCAGCAGCTCCAGAGAAAGGGGGAGGAGAGATCAGAATCTGAGAGCATTAGACTGGAATGTGCCAACAATGGATCAGAATCTGAGAACATTAGACTGGAATATTCCAACAATGGATCAGAATATGCGAACATTAGACTGGAATGTTTCAGCAATGGATCAGAATCTGAGAATATTAGACTGGAATATTCCAACAATAGACAGGCGCTTATCCGATTATGTTTGGTATCTTTCTGCATTTGATTGGTTGTCATTATCATGGCGGATCTATTACGCTCTTCTCATTATTCAATACTTTTATTATCCTTTCCTGGCTATCGTTGGTGTTCCTGGTAAGCGCCACTGTCCAGATGTTGTTTTCTATAAACCAATTATGACTGCATTATTATTCTTTCATATAGTCTAAACTTCTTGCCACTATTATTGTTCCTGTTGAAACTCTGAATCCAGATATTCACTCTCCAGACCACTACTAACTACATCAATGAACGTGTTCGGTTACTGTCTCGCTCTATGCTCTGGCAGTGTTATTCACGGGTCTCTATGTTGACCTACTCAGTTCCAGCGGAGAACCACAATGCATTGTATCATTGCCTTTGTTATTTAAATATTAAGAGCATGGAAGTCACTGTCTGCTGTTCTGGTTCCAAATTCCACTTCCTTACACTGTTTCATCCCATCCCTGGCCAATATCTGAGGCTGAAGCATACAAGTCACAACTGTGGGACATCCCTTTGACCATGAGCTGAATCTTGACACCATTCCCTGACCATTTCTAACTTGAAATGCTCACTACTCCAGGATATATCTCACTGGTTTATTGCATCTGCTGTTTGTACCTTGAGCTATGAAGTACAGTCTTAGTGAAGCCAATAATCTGCTGCTGATACTCCTGGCTTCAATCCTGCCGAAGCAAATCGGATTTGAACTCACACCAAACCCCCATCCATCTGTCATTCATGTGCACGCCGATGTATATTGCTGTTATGTCTGGCAATGACTTTATTTAAACATTCTCAAACACTTTACCTCATCTGTTCATGAAACTTCTCTCGTTCTCTCTGTTGATTAACAAAAAGCCTGCCAGTTGTTCATAATTAAAATAGTTTCCTCCATGTGCGTTCCTTCTCAAACAATGAGTTTCGCATTCAACCACTCCAATTGCGCACGCACACACTCTCTCTTTCAGTCTCTGATGAACACATACACACACACACACACACACACACACGCAGAGAGAGCAAACCTTCCCATTGTAGGCAGTAATCTGTTGCGAGTATAGTTAGCATATGATAGTAACGTTTGCAATACTCTCATGCTGGGCAGATGGAGTAGTTTGCTGAGCAACACACTCGTCTGGTCTGCACAGCCCTCCATGCTGGGCTGTCATCTTGTCCCAGTTTATGTTGTTTGTGGTGTTCTGTGAAGCAGGTTTAGAATTTGATGTAACAAACCAGTTCAGCTGATCTGACAATGCCTTTGTTCAATGTTCTAATTCTTGTAATTTTACTCTCGAAGATCTCACTTCTGCAGTTAGTCCCACTGCCCTGTCTTTTCCCCCATTTTTCCACAACATCTTTTCAGTTAGTTAACTGTCTGTTTCTGTCTTTACTGTGAATCTCTCTGTCCCTCTGTATCTTTCCCTGGCCTTGGGTTTTGGCTGAAGAAGGGCTCAGGCCAGAAACGTCGACTCTCCTGCTCCGTGGATGCTGCCTGACCTGCTGCGCTTTTCCAGCAACACATTTTCAGTTCTGATCTCCAGCATTTGCAGTCCTCACTTTCTCCTTGGGTTTTGGCTCCTTAGTGTATCGAGTGCTAGAATTGTGTAGCTCAGAAATAATGGAATGGGATGTGTCAAGCTGTTGTTCACTTCCCGGTATGCCCCATGTGATAATCCATGAACAGGCATGTTTCAGAAGTCATGAGACACATCCTTGTAACTTGGTCTGTACATGTGTTTGCCACACTCAGGTGATCTTACTATCAGTAACACGAGGAAGCCCCTTGGGTAAAGTACCAGGCATCTAAATTGTATGACAATTCTGTCACTTTTTTTTAAAAAAAAGGTTATTTTCTCCTTTTTTTTAAAGTTAGAGATCTTAAAGGCCAAACTGCCTACTGAAAACGGCTCAAGTAAACAACTTATGAGGCTGTTACCAGCTGCTTGGGTCCAGGAAGGGTTGGAAGTTTTAGTAACTTATTCCTTGATGCTATTCTCTCTGAAACCTCACTTGATACTGTTTCCTCCTGGATTGGAGAACTGTATGCAAGAATGTATGTCTGAATGCTCCTTTTTGCCAAGGGGTAACAGGGATGTTCAGATTAGATTGGATTTCCTACAGTGTGGAAACAGGTCCTTCTGCCCAAAAAGTCCACACCGACCAGCCAACCCGCCGAAGAGCAACCTATCCAGACCCATTCCCCTATATTTACCCCTTCACCTAACACTATGGGCAATTTAGCATGGCCAATTCACCTAACCTGCACATTGTGGGAGGAAACCGGAACACCCGTGCGGACACGAAGACTCCACGCAGTCTGTTGCCTGAGGTGGGAATTGAACCCGGGTCTCTGGCGCAGTGAAGCAGCCGTGCTAACCATTATGCCACCATGCCGCCCACGGTGCCAGCCTGTGTTTAGGTGATGTTAATAAATTGGAACAGTGCGTTTGTAGAAGGTACTGTATCCATCATTCAGTTAATGTTTCCAATAGTTAAGTTATTCTAAATTAATCTTCATTTTTGTATGGATTTTCATTAGAGTGTTTAAATATATTGTGTGTTGATTAATGGTGAGTGGTTTTACTAGTAGCATTACATCTGAAACTCCCAACTCATATCTACCTTTAAAATAAGAAAAGGTTGGCATCCAAGCTACCTTCTTAAAATAGTTTGAGACAGTCTGGTTGGTCTATAGTAAACTGGAGACTTTTGTCTTGGTTCTAAATCGGTAACACCAAAGTGGGTTTAGAATTACAATCCCTACAGTGTGCAAACAGGCTATTCGAACCAACAAGTCCACACCGACCCTCCGAGGTGTAACCTACCCAGACCCATTCCTTTACCCTATTATTACACATTTACCCCGACTAAGGCACCTAACCCACACATCCCTGAAAACTACAAACAATGTATCATGGCCAATACACCTGACATGTACATCTTTGGATTGTGGGAGGAACCAGAGTATCCAGAATAAGCTCATGCAGACACTAGAGATTCTGAACCAGGAGGCTATTAGGTTCAAAGGTCTCGTATGATAGTTGTTAGTGTCTTTTGTTCTGGTGTTGAATTCGGTTGGTTTAAACAGTGTTTTGTGTGTAAAGATTCTTTCAGTCACTAAGAGTTCTCTGGGTGTGGAAGAAGTGAAGTTGGGGATTTTACAGAAGGTCATGAAGGCAAAGCTCTAGGAAGTGACAGACAAGCTGGAGTTGGGGTTGTGTTTGTCTGTGAGAAAACGAGAGATAGTTACAGCTATAACTCGGCAATTACATTTGGTGGAACTGCCATCAGACTCTTTGGAAATGGTTGGAATTCAATTTCAAATGAGGCACTTTGAACATGAGAAGGAATTGAAACAGTTTGAATTATGATGAAAAGTAGAAATAAAAGAAAAGGGGTTGTAGAAGAACGAGAGAAAAGGACAGAAGAAAAGCAGAGAGTTGCAACTTAAACAGTTAGCTTCGAGAGGAAAGTTGACACAAAAGGCGGAGATGAAGATAGACGTTCGGCGGGATGAGGAGGATAGTGAGGTTGAACAACCCTATTGCAACCAATGGCCTGATGGAGTTCTGTTTAAATGCATCCAGACATTATCTAAATTTGATGAGAAGAATGGGGAAGCCTTTTGAATTTCGTTTGAGAAAGTGGCTGAACAAATGCAGTGACCAGTGACCATGTGGATTTAGTTGATCCAAACAAAGCTGGTAGGTACTTGCATCCCTATCAGAGTAGGTATCTGGCCAGTATGGGGTGGTGAAGAAAGCCATCTGAAGTGTATATGAACTTGGGCCAGAAGCCGAGAGACAGCATTCCAGGAATCTAAAAAAGGGTCCCTAGTTAAAAGCACATTGAGTTTGAAAGGATCAAACAAAGTAATTTTGAAAGGTGGGGAAGGGTATTAAAAACAGAGCAAACCTATGAAACTCTTAGAGAGATTTGTATTTTGGAGACGTTCAGCAATTCACTTCCTGCAGTCGTGAGAACTCGTGTGGAAGAGCAGAGAGTAACAATGGCAAGGTTAGAAGCTGAAATAGCTGATGATGATGATTGAGTTCAGAAATCAAAGTTTGGTTTCTGTGAGGGATTGAGAAGAATATGTGAGATCTTCTTAAAACATATATCTGTGAGAGTAAGGTTGACTGGCATAGGCCGGGAGTAGCAGGTAAAGAGATTAGAGCATTAAGAGGTACAAAAGTATGTAACTCTTTTTTTGCTGAGATATGAGGAGCTATGTCATTCAGAGGGAGTATTGGAGAACATAGAACATAGAACATAGAACATAGAAAGATACAGCGCAGTACAGGCCCTTCGGCCCTCGATGTTGCGCCGACCGAATCCTACCTAACCTACACTAGCCCAATAACTTCCAAATGCCTATCCTATGCCCGCTTAAATGACCATAAAGAAGGAGAGTTCACCACTGCTACTGGCAGGGCATTCCATGAACTCACAACCCACTGTGTAAAGAATCTACCCCTAACATCTGTACTATACCTACCACCCCTTAATTTAAAGCTGTGTCCCCTAGTAACACCTGACTCCATTAGCGGGAAAAGGTTCTCAGTGTCGACCCTATCTAAACCCCTAATCATCTTATACACCTCTATCAAATCTCCCCTAAACCTTCTCTTCTCCAATGAGAACAGCCCCAAGTGCCTCAGCCTTTCCTCATAAGATTTTCCTACCATTCCAGGCAACATCCTGGTAAACCTCCTCTGCACTGGTTCCAATGCCTCCACATCCTTCCTATAGTATGGCGACCAAAACTGCACACAATACTCCAGATGAGGCCGCACCAGAGTCTTATAAAGTTGCAACATGACCTCAGGACTCCGGAACTCAATTCCTCTACCAATAAAGCCCAGTACACCATATGCCTTCCTCACAGCACTATTTACCTGGGTGGCAACTTTCAGGGATCTGTGTACATGGACACCAAGATCCCTCTGCTCATCCACACTACCAAGTAGCCTACCATTAGGCCCAGTAATCCATCTTCTTGTTACTCCTACCAAAGTGAATGACTTCACACTTAGCTACATTGAATTCCATTTGCCACATTTCTGCCCAGCTCTGCAACTTATCTATATCCCGCTGTAACCTACCACTTCCTTCCTCACTATCCACAACTCCACCGACTTTTGTGTCATCCGCAAACTTGCTTACCCAGCTTTCAAGCCCTTCCTCTAGATCATTTATAAAGATAACAAAAAGCAATGGTCCCAAAACAGATCCTTGTGGTACACCGCTAGTAACTGCACTCCAAGATGAACATAGTCCATCAACTACTACCCTCTGTCTCTTTCCAGCCAGCCAATTCCTAATCCAAACCTCTAATGTATCCTCAATGCCATACCTCCGTAGTTTTAGCATTAGCCTACCATGGGGAACCTTATCGAACGCCTGACTAAAATCCATATACACAACATCTACTGCTTTACCCTCGTCCACTTCCTTAGTCACCTTCTCAAAGAACTCAATAAGGGTTGTGAGGCACGACCTGCCCTTCACAAAACCATGCTGACTATCCTTGATCACGTTATTCCTATCCAGATGTTCATAAATCTTATCCCTTACCATTCTCTCTAAGACTTTGCCCACCACTGAAGTCAGACTCACTGGCCTATAGTTACTAGGGCTATCCCTACTCCCTTTCTTGAACAAGGGGACCACATTCGCTATCCTCCAGTCCTCTGGTACTATTCCCGTTGACAATGACGACATAAAAATCCAGGCCAATGGCTCTGCTATCTCCTCCCTAGCTTCCCATAGGATCCTAGGGTAAATGCCATCAGGCCCAGGAGACTTTTCTATTTTCATCCTCTCCAATATTCCCAGAACCTCTTCCCTGCATATTTCCAGGCCATCCATTCTAATCATTTGTGACTCCATATTCACATCAGCAACAGTGTCCTGTTCCTGAGTGAATACTGATGAAAAGTATTGATTTAGTGTCTCTCCAATCTCCTCCGCCTCCACACACAACTTCCCACTACTATCCTTGACTGGACCGATACCTACCCTAGTCATCCTTTTATTCCTGACATACCTATAGAAAGCCTTTGGGTTTTCCCTAATCCTACCAGCTAAAGACTTTTCATGTCCCCTTCTCGCTTCTCTTAGCTCTCTCTTTAGATCCTTCCTGGCTACCTTATAACTCTCTATCGCCCCAACTGAACCTTCACGCCTCATCTTTACATATGCCGCCTTCTTCCCTTTCACAAGGGATTCCAATTCCTTACTAAACCACGGCTGCCTCACAAGGCCCTTTACACCATGCCTGACTGGTACATACTTATCGAGGACACGTAGTAGCTGCTCCTTGAACAATCCCCACATCTCATTAGTGTTCTTCTCTTGAAGCCTGTTTTTCCAATCCACACATCCTAAGTCATGCCTCACTGCATCATAATTTCCCTGCCCCCAGCTATAACTCTTGCCCTGCGGCGCACACTTATCCCTCTCCATCACTAAAGTAAAAGTCACCGAGTTGTGGTCACTGTCCCCGAAGTGCTCACCTACCTCCAAGTCTAACACCTGGCCTGGTTCATTACCTAGAACCAAATCCAGTATAGCCTCACCTCTTGTTGGCCTGTCTACATATTGTGTCAGGAAACCCTCCTGCACACATTGGACAAACACCGACCCATCTAATGAACTCGAGCTATAGCTCTCCCAGTCAATATCTGGGAAGTTAAAGTCCCCCATAACAACCACCATGCTACCTTCACTCTTTTCCTGAATCATCCTCGCAATATTATCCTCTACTTCTCTTGGACTATTAGGAGGCCTGTAGAAAACACCTAACAGGGTGACCTCACCTTTCCTATTTCTAACCTCAGCCCAAACTACCTCAGATGGCAAGTCCTCTTCCATCGTCCATTCCACTGCTGTAATACTATCTTTGACAAGTAATGCCACACCTCCCCCTTTTTTACCCCCATGTCTGATCCTACTAAAACATTTAAACCCTGGAACCTGCAACAGCCATTCTTGTCCCTGTTCTAACCACGTCTCTGTAATGGCCACAACATCGAAGTCCCAGGTACCAACCCACGCTGCAAGTTCACCTACCTTATTTCTTATACTTCTGGCATTGAAGTATACACACTTCAATCCACCCTTCTGTTTACAGGCACCCTCCTTCGAGATCGCTGCATTATTCATAACCTCCCTACACTCAAGGTCCTGTACCCTAAAGCTACAGTCCAGGTTCCCATGCCCCGGCGGAGTTAGTTTAAACCCTCCAAAGAGCACTAGCAAACTTCCCCCCAAGGATACTGGTGCCCCTCAGGTTCAGGTGTAGACCATCCTTTTTATAGAGGTCCCACCTTCCCCAGAAAGAACCCCAGTTGTCCAGAAACCGGAATCCCTCCCTCCTGCACCATCCCTGTAGCCACGCATTTAACTGCTCTCTCTCCCTATTCCTCGACTCTCTATCACGTGGCACGGGTAACAAACCAGAGACTACAACTCTGTTTGTTCTAACTCTGAGCTTCCAACCTAGCTCCCTGAAAGCCTGTCTGACATCCTCACCCCTCTTCCTACCTATATCGTTGGTGCCAACGTGGACCACGATCTGGGCTGCTCCCCCTCCCCCTTAAGGACCCGGAAAACACGATCAGCGACATCACGTACCCTTGCACCTGGGAGGCAACATACCAAACGTGAGTCACTGTCGCCCCCACAAAACCGTCTGTCTGTACTCCTCACTATCGAGTCCCCAAGAACTATCGCTCTACCTTTCTCCACCCTTCCCTTCTGAGCAACGGGGCCAGGCTCCGTGCCAGAGGCCTGAACCTCGTTGCTTGCCCCTGGTAAGTCATCCCCCCCACAAGTATCCAAAACGGTATACTTGTTCTTGAGGGGGATGACCGCAGGGGGTCCCTGCACTGGCTTCCTCCTGCCACTCCCCCTCACTGTCACCCATCTATCTTGAACTTTCGGAGTAACTACTTCCCTAAAGCTCTGATCTATGACCCTCTCTGCCTCCCGAATGATCCGCAGTTCATCCAAATCCAGCTCCAGTTCCCTAACACGGGCTTGGAGGAGCTGGAGATGGGTGCACTTCTTGCAAGTGTACTCAGCAGGGACGCTAATGGCTTCCCTCACCTCATACATGTTGCAAGAGGAACATTGCACTGCCTGCACTGCCATCCCTCTAAAAAGCTAGCTTTCTTTAAAAAAACTAAATGTAAAGAAAGCAAACAAGCAAAACGCAGCACTCACTTGCCGCAACGGGTCTTATTATTTAGGTTAGAGGAGGAGGGCGGGTGGGAGGCTCTTCTGCCGAAGTGCCTCGGGTTACTCGCCTGCGCGTTTAAATAGAGAAAAAACCCTACCCAGGTAACCTAGCAACACAAGCCTCCGGGTCTACCCGGCGTTTTTTTAAAAAAAACTTTTTAAATTTTTAATTTAAAAAAGTTTAAAAAAAAAGAGACGAGGAGTGCTCCATTGTGTAACGTGTGTTTGGAGGGTCCAGTGCAAACGTCAACAGATTTTTTCTACAATTGGGAAGGAGTCCTTGAGCTTGGTGTTGGCGTTACAACATTTCAACATTTAAATTGCGAATAACATATGTGAGACAAATCTTTATCACTGTCCGTAACCCCTTAAGGTCTTGGAGAAGTTTAGGGAGAAAAATACCAGTCTGTTTCGATTGAGCTTATTATTGCTGCCATTCAGTTTGAAACTATACAGGTGACAGGGCGAGAAAATCTACGTTTTGACACATTGTGGAGACTTGGATGAAGAAAGACAAAGGCATTCTGTGGCAGGAATAAAATGCCTGAAATCGAAATTATTTGTGAACATTTGTATTCTCACAATCAATGTAATGTATATGCATTGCAGATTACTAATAGAGGAAGATTAGGAGATCTAGAATGAGTCCACCTTTGTACATTGATGGATTATTTTATTAAAGATGGAGTCGTGAGAATACTGTCTGTAAAAAGGTTATTTTCTCTTGGTTTTTTTTGAAGAGAGGTTTTAAAGGCAGAGGTGCAGAACTGCTGTCTGAAAACAGTTTAAGTAAATAACCTAATACAGATTTTAGGTTTCATTAAAACGGTGGTAACAATGGAAGGGCAGTAGCCAACTCTCCCAGATCAGGGTTTCTCGTTTTGTTTTTAGCTGCAGCATTCAGAAGCTGCTGGGGATCCCGAAAGGTTTGGAAGATTCAATACCTGACCCGCAGCTGCTTTTCTCTGAGATCTCTGTTGATGTTGTTTCCTCCTGGATTGTAAAACTGCTGTATGGATCTGTATTTGAATATATCTTTGTGCCAAGCGGTGTAAACCAAGAAGGTACGGTATCTATTGTTTGTGTAAGTGTTCCAACATATAAGCTATCCCAAAACATTGTTTTCTTTGATTGTATTTTAACTAATGCATTTTAATAGATTATATCTTGCTTAATGTTGCATGATTTGAACAGTCACAACATATCTGTAAGGCACATTTCCCATCTATATTCAAAATAAGGAAAGGTTTGGGTCTAAACGGCCTTCTTAAAACATTTTTGGGGAATCTGGTCTGATCCACAACACTTGTAGCCGATGGGTTTGTGACTGACGCCTGTAATGGAAAATTTACTGGAGGGGCGGGGGATGGTTTGCTGGAGGATGTGCGGTGAGCTGTCTCAGAAAATCTGGGAGACCAGAGGATTTGGTGACCCAATTCTGGATGGAGCATGGGGACTGTAGTTAGACTTTGTGGGTGTGTAACATGAACACCAAATGGAGCAGATGCTGCAGAGAGGGGAAGCTCTGAAACCACGCAGTGAGTGTGTGTGGGAAAAGGGATCTGCTGTATCCACATCGGGTTTTCCAGGAACAGCTTCCCAAGCTTCACTTAAGCCAGGAACAGAGTGTGAGCGGACCCTGACTGAACAAGGAGCTGGTCACAGAGCGGTGTCACCTCCTTCAACATGACCTGCAGCTTCACACCAGGGGGAGGATGGTGCTGCCAGTGGCTGTTAGGGTCACTGTTTCATTCAGCTTCTAAGATCCATAACTTTCCAGGCAGGACTAGGTGACAGATCCATCATTTACCGGTATCTCAATATTAATGTCACCATTTGGTGATGGAGGATATATATGGTGGATGAGGTGACTAGATTGTTTCTCCCTCAGCAGGGAGCTGCCGGGTGTATCCAGTGTAGTGGGATTCCTGATGGTGAATATTGCATCTACAGTGGACCATGTCAATGGGGAGAGGTAGAGGAACTGAAGGAACTCTCTCTCTCTATTAATGTTACAGTGTACCCATGCACAGTACATCATGTTGGTTAATACTCACTGTCCTAGAAACAGTCACGACCTCTTCATTCAGAAGCAGTCAGCCATTCCATTCGTCATTGGGAAATGAATATATCTTGGATAAAGGCCGTCCCCTTGATGCACTTTTCAAAACACCATCCCCACCACCAATCAACCAAATCAAAGTATTCCATGTGTACGGAGAGCAATGGGGTCACTTGAAGCATCTGGGAGCTAATTATCAGGGATGGAGCAAAACCTGCCATGTCTAAACGGCTCTGAGTGAACCCCCCTGTAATCCCTCTCCATTTCAGTAACATACAGTCTTCCATTATTCCTGTAAATGGAAAGACAGGTTATATCATGTTAAATTCCACCTGCCAAACTATTATCTATTGTCTTTACCTCTCTGAATCTATTTGCAGATTCTCCACCCTCTCTTGATAATTTCATCTGTCGCTCATCACAGCGTCATAGGGATTCTTTGAAGAGGTGAAAAATATGTTAGACTAGGGAAACCCAGTGGATGTGGTCTATCTAGACTTCCAAAAGGCCTTTTATAAGGTGCCACACAGAAGGCTGCTGAGTAAGGTGATGGCCCATGATGTTCGAGGTGAGCTACTGGCATGGATTGAGGATTGGCTGTCTGACAGAAGGCAGAGAGTTGGGATAAAAGGTTCTTTTTCAGAATGGCAGCCTGTGACAAGCGGTGTCCCGCAGGGTTCAGTGTTGGGGCCGCAGCTGTCACGTTATATATTAATGATCTGGATGAAATTCTAACGAAGTTTACCAATGATACGAAGTTAAGTAGACAGGCAGGTAATACTGAGGAAGTGGGGTGGCTGTACAGGCGTAGAGATAGTTTGGGAGCGTGGTCCAGGAAATAGCTGATGCAATTCACTGCGAGCAAATGCGAGGTCAAGCACTTTGGTAAAAAGAATACAAGAATGGACTACTTTCTAAACGATGATAATATTTATAAAGCCGAAGTATAAAGGGATCTGAGAGTGCTAGTCCTGGATTCTCTAAAGGTAAATATACAGGTTGAGCCTGTGATTAAGAAAGCGAATGCAATGTAGTCATTTATCTCAAGAAGGTTGGAATATAAAAACAGTGATGTTCTACTGAGACTTTATAAAGCTCTGCTTAGACCCCATTTGGAGCGCTGTGTCCAGTTGTGGGCCCCACACCTCAGGAAAGACATACTGCCACTGGAGTGTGTCCAGCTGAGATTCATACGGATGATCCCTGGAATGATAGGTCTAACATATGAGGAACTGCTGAGGATCCTGGGATTGTATTCATTGGAGTTTAGAAGGTTAAGGGGAGATATAATAGAAACTTACAAGATAATACATGGCTTGGAAAGGGTGGACGCTAGGAACTTGTTTCCGTTAGGCGAGGAGACTAGGACACGTGGGCACAGCCTTAGAATTGGAGGGAGTCAATTCAGAACAGGAATGCGGAGACATTTCTTCAGCCAGAGAGTGGTGGGCCTGTGGAATTCATTGCCGCGGAGTGCAGTGGAGGCCGGGACGCTAATTTGTCTTCAGGGCAGAGATTGATCAATTCTTGATGTCACAAGGAATTAAGGGCCATGGGGAGAATGCGGGTAAGTGGAGTTGAAATGTCCATCAGCCATGATTAATAAATGGCGGAGTGGAATTGATGGGCCTTACTTCCACTCCTCTGTCCTATGTTCTTGTGGTCTTATGGACATCACCAAACTCAGCATCTGTATATCTGTTCCATCCTCCTGATCATTAATATAGACTGTAAATAGTTGAGAACCCAGCGCTGGTCATTGTGTGATCCGACTGGTTACGTTATCTCTAACTGATTTATCCTGAGTGCCTGCTTCCTGTATGGTACCCAGTCCTCCCCATTCCTGGGCAACACAGTTGAAGAGTTGAATAAGAACAAGGAGCATCTGTGAGGAATCCAACCCCACGATGAGGCTGATGTCAACGCAGCCTCTGTTCCACTTCCCTGCCATCTCTTCATCCTAAAATTCTACGCTCTTGTTGTAGATTGCGCCACATGAAAAAAATCCACTCCACATCTACCCTTTCAATTACTTTTAGCATTTTACAGACCTCAATGAGATCTCCTTTCATTCGTGGAAACTCGATGTATAGGCCTAAACTGCTCAATTACTCTTCATAAGACAAACACTTCAAATATGGAATCAATCTAATGAAGCTCTTCTGAATTGTCTTCAATGGAAGTACCTCATTCTGCAGGATACCTAAACTGTACTCCAGTTGCAGCCTCACTAATGCCTTGCATAGCTACACCAACACTCCCTACCTTTCTACTCTATCCTTTTATGAATAAACACTGAAATTATGTTTGCATTTCTCATTACTTGCAGTACCTGTATGCAGGTTTTCTGTGATATGCAAGCAGACACCCAGCTCCGTCTGCACCTAAACACTTTGAACTTTCTCTCCATTTGGATAATAATTTGTCTTTCTATTATACTGGCCAACTTGAATAGCCCTATATTTATTCACTTTAATTTTCCTTGCCAAATGTTGGCCCATTCACTCAACCTATCCATATGCTTTAAAATCTCTTGCATCGTCATTACGAAGTAATTTCGCACCGATGTTAATGTCATCTGAAAATGTGGCATTGTATTTTCTATCCCGTCAACCGAGTACAGTAATACCATCGATTGAAAATAGTTGAGGCATGAGTACTGAAATCAATGGCACCCCACAATTTGCGTTTGTCAAAAGAAAATGACACATTTATTCCATCTGACTCCATTTTGTTGGTTAACCAATCCTCCATCCGAGCTAATAAATTACTCCTAAACCAATGTTGTCTGATCGTACCATTTACTCTTTGTAGAAGCGACATATCCGATGCCTTCAGGAAAACGAGATATGCTCCATCTCCAGGATTCCCACAATCCATCTTTTTTGTGACATCCTCAAATAACTCAAGCAAACAATTCAAACACGATTTAGCCTTCGTAAAACCATGTTGACTCTGACGAATTGTGGTTTGAGTTTACAAATGTCCTGAACAATGGAGTCTAAAAAATTGCCTAAAATTGCAATCGTTTTTTGTTACACTTTAGTTCCTAATGTATAACATTATTACAAGTTTTTCCCTTTCGAAAACCTTCACGTTTTCTTTGAATTACCGTTTAATGGGCACAAGGTTTAAGAGGTCTGCTCCAATTGCTGTGGAAGATCCATGTGTGGCTGAATGGACTCATCATCCTGCTAATGTACACATTCGATGGACTGACGTCTTTTTGGTGTTCCCATGTTGCCATCTCCAAGGCCAGAATGACCTCCTCCTGTTGATGTGTTAGAGGATTGGGAGATTATGGAATCTTTCTGTTGCTGCGTAACATTTTAAGGGGCTCATGGGTCTTCTCATACTTCTCCATAACAGGTGAAGATACTGAACGGTCTCTTCATGTATCCCGGAGACGGTACTGAGGGATTGATTGGTCTTCTCTTGTTCCCATACAACAGACACATGTCTAACTTACCTCTTCCTTTCTCATGAAAAAGGTCTCAGATTGTTTTTATCCTTATCCAATTCCCTTGCAATAGTCTCGGTAGGTCTGAATGGACTCCTGTTATCCCAGTGTAACAATCTCCAGTCACTGTGTGACCTCTTCCAGTTCCTATGTTACAAACTCGAGGAGGCTGAATGGACTGATCCTGTTGCTGTTTAACAGGATACTGATGCAGCATGGCCTACTGTTATAGGCTCGAGGGGCCTCCTTCTGTAAATGTATGTCAGGCTCCAGGGGTTGAATGGCCTTGTCCTGTTTTGGTGTAACAGGTTGGAAGGCCTGAATATCCTCCTGTTGTTCCTGTGTAACAGGCTGAAGAACGGAATGGATTCCTCCACTATCTATGTAATTCACTTCACTTGTTGACCCCTTCTGTCATCCATGTTCAAATAAGATCTTCTTTAATTTTTGTAAACTCCAATGGCTACTGGGTCAACCTGATCATCCTTTCGTTATAAGCTAGCACCTTCATTGCAGGAATCAGTTGAGGGAACCATCTCTGAGCTGCTTCCAATATAACAACATCCTTTCTTCAGAGAAGAGGCTAAATCTGTACACACTACTCCAGATGTGATCTCCCTGTACAGAAGCAGCAACACTTTACCAGCCTGCTGTAAGGTTCCCACCCAGGTTAGAGCAGTCTCAGCTCTCTGGGGGAATAGAGCATTGTTGGAAGATCATTGTCCTTCTCTACTCCATCAGAATAACGGGAGATCTGGAGAAATTACACTTTGAGTAGATCATAAATGATTTGGTGAGATGATCTCTACCATTACTCTCCCCAGAGCCCACGTCGCTCAGATTCCACAGAATCTAGTAAGGTGGAGCGCAAAAACAGCAAGGAGGAGCAAACGTTGATGGGAGTTATATATCAAAGTGAAAGCTGCAATATAAATGCAGGAGATGTTATAACACAGGAAATGAGTTTACACATTTGTGGATACTTCAGTAATAATGTACTGTTTAAATTATATCAAAACTGTGTTAACCCAATTGAATGCTAATGCTGGGAAAAAAATGGATTTCATGAGCAAGTGTGAGATGGTTTACATTAACATTATGTCGAGCACTGAGTTCGAAATCAGGTTATTTAGGAATTGATGTTGAGTGATCAGAAGAGCCAATTGAAAATTTTGCTGTAAAGGACCTTTTGGGAACAGTGACCACAATGTATTGGTTTTCTTTTGTGCGGTTTGAGTACACGACAGTTTTTGTTTTATTTGAAGTAACCGTTATAAATCTGAGTCATGCAAACCAAGAAGGTATGAGGAAAAAGTGGAAACTGCAGATGCTGGAGATCAGAGTCGAAGTGTGGTGCTGGAAAAGCACAGTCAGGCAGCATACTAAGAGCAGATAAATCGATGTTTCAGGCATAAGCCCTTCACCAGGGATGAAGCTTCTGAGCCAAGGGGGCTGAGAGATAAATGGGAAGGGGTTTTGGCAGGAGGGAGGTTAGCAGAGATTGCGATAGGTAGATGAAGGTGGGGTTGAAAGTGATAGGTGACGAAGGGAGACAGAACGCCTTTAATGGAGCACCACACTTCGACTCTGATCTCCAGCATCTGTAGTTCCCACTTTCTCCTCACACCATTAAAACCAATGTGGTCTTCTTTACATTGGTGAGGCAGGAGGTCAACTTGTGGATCATTTCAGAGAACCTTTCTGCGACAGGCACATTGAACCACTCCATCGCCTTGTGGCAGAGCACTTTAACTTCCCTTCCCACTCTGCCAAGGACATTAGGGTCCTGGGCCTGCTCCATCGCCAAACCCGAGCCATCAGAAGCCTGTAGGAAGAAAGCCTCATCTTCTGCCTTGGGACAAGAGATAATAGTGGATTGCCCCATTTCCCCATTTCCCCTAATCCCACCTTATTTCACTCCAAACTTCCAAGTCAGCACCGCCCTTTTGAACCTTCCTATCAATCTGGTCCACCCTCCTCTCCGACAATCACTTTCAACCCCACCTTCATCTACCTATTAGATGAACGGAGGCAGCTGAGAAAAATGCCAAGTGTTGCTGTAAGCCAGTAGATTCAAAGAAGTGTAGGACCCAGCAAAGGATGACCAAGAAACTGAGATGAAAATCAGAAAGAGAAAAAGCGTGCAAATGAAAGAAAAACATAAAGACTGATAAAAGCATCTATCAATGCATGAAAAAAAATAAAAACAAGGTCAAATGTGCAACAGTTGGTGCGCATTCTGGATAATTTATTGCAGAGAACAGAGAAATCGCAGGGAAAAGAAACAGTTTGATTGTGCCTATCTTCATGGAAGAATGTCCAGAAATTCCAAGTGACCATGGGACTTGTGTAAGTAAATTTTAAGGTCATTCTTATCAATGTTGAGGTCATCTTTGAAAAGAAAGCTGGATTGAGTATTGATACATCTATTGAACATAGAACATAGTGAGGAAATAGTTTAGGAGAAATTATTGGGGCTGAAAGAAATGGTCATTGACAACACTAACATAGATTTTTGAAATGGGAGTTATGTTTGAGAAACAGACTGAGAGACAAATGAAAGAGAAGCAATAGATATTAAACATTTTGATTTTTAGAAAAAATTGGTAAAGCTCCAAGCCCAGTTTGCAAACTCAAATCTGAGTGGATTGGGGCGAATATATGGACATGTTTCTAGAATGGGACAGCAGGCAGGAAACAGTGAATAGACATAAACAGACTCGTCAAACAACAGCCTGACATTCTGGTATGATTCTGTAAGGTATAAGTCCTTCCACATCTAGTCAAGTAACATTGGGGACAATTAAACAATTCCCTGGAAAAGAGATTCCTCAAATAACCCCTTCCTACATGATGGAAGAGATCAGCACTTCAGTGTATAAGATAAGGCTGGTTCATTTGCAACAATCTTCCGTCAGAAGTGCTGAGTGGATGATCCATTTCAGACTATGTCCCAGACTCCCCGTCACCTTCCCCGGATATTTCCTGTCTCATCAGCAGGATGTATACAGCAGAAGTGGTGGCACATTGGGATACAGTTGGAAGGGAATTGCTCTTGGAGTCCTCAACAGTGACTCTGTATCCCATGAAGACTAATGGCATTAGTTTACACTTGGGAAAGGAAACCTCCTGCTGATTACCATGTACCAGCCTCTCTCAACTGATGAATCAGTACTCCTCCATGTTGATCAACACTTGAAGGAAGCCCTGAGGGTAGCAATGTCCGCCTCCAAGAGTATCTCAGCTACAGCATTACTGATCGAGCTGGCCGGGTCCTAAAGGATATAACTGCTAGACTGGGTCTACGGCAGGTGGTGAAGGAATCAAAAAGAGGAAAATACATACTTGACCACAGCCTTACTAATCTGCCAGTTGCAGAAGTATCTGTCCATGACATTATCGGTAAGAGTGACCACCGCATACTCATTGTGGAGACAAAGACACACATGTATATCGAGAATAGCCTTCACCATTTTGGGTGATACTATCACGGTGCTAAATAGGACAGACTTCGAACAGATCTAGCAGCTCAAATCTGGGTGTCGATAAGGTGTTGTGGGTCATCTATAGGAGCGGAATTTTACACCCACTCAACCTCATGGCCTGGCATAACCCCATCGCAACAATTACCATCAATCCAGAGGATCAACATTGGTTCAATTGAGCGTGCAGATGGGCAGGAGCAGCACTGGGCATACCTGGTCAATGACGCCCAGTTTGCACTCCACCAGGGTCACTCAGCTCCTGACCTCAGGACAGTGGTTCAATCATGGACAAAAGAGCTGAATTCCAGAGGTGGGGTGAGAGTGATAGCCCTTTAAATCAAGGCTGCCTTCGACTAAGTGTGGTATCAAGGGGCTTTAGCAACAGTGGAATCAATGGGTATCGGGGCAAACTCCCTGCTGGTTAGAATCATACCTGACACGTAGGAAGATGGTCATGATTGATGAAGGTCAGTCAACTCAGCTCCAAGTCTTTAGGAGTCCCTCGAGTAGTGGCCAAAAATGTCTTCAGGGCTGCTTCATCAATGACCTTACCTCAATTTTAAGGTCAGAAGTGGGGATATTCGCCAAATGATTGTACAATGTTCTGCAACATTTGTGCCTTCTCAGATACTGAAGCAGTCCATGTTCAAATGTGACAAGATCGGGACAGTATCCAGGCTGATAAGTGACAAGTAATATTCAGCCCACACAAATGCCAGACCGTGAACATCACCAATAAAATACAATTTACCCTTGGCATTCAATGGTGTTACGATCAGTGAATCCCCCAGTATCAAAGTACTGGTGGGTAATCATTGCTCAGACACTTACTGGTCTCGCTACATAAACACAGTAACTATAAGAGCAGGTCCGAAGCTAGGAATACTGCGGCGAGTAACTCACAACCTGACTTCCAAACGTCTGTCTATCATCTACAATGCATAAGTCAGAAGTGTGATAGAAGACTCCCAATTTGCCTGGATGAGTGTAGTTCCAACAACACTCAAGAAGCTTTATACCATCCAGGACAAAGCAGCCAGTTTGACTGTCCCTTCATCCACAATGTTCCACCATCAACGTTCAGCAGCAGCAGCTCTTTTACTATCTACATGAAATGATTCACCAAAGATCCTCAGAGACCACCTTCCCAACTCACGATCACGTCTATCTAGAAGGACAGGGGCTGCAGATGTATGGAAATACCATCATCTTTCGGTTCCCTTCCAAGCCATTCACCATCCTGACTTGTAAAGATATCACCGCTCCTTCACAGTCGCTGGGTCAGAATCCTGGGATTCCCTTCCTAATGGAATTGGAGGTCAACCGCAGCAGGTGGACTGCAGCGTTCAACAAGGCAGATCACCACCACCTTCTCAAGGGCAATTAGGGACAGGCAATAAATGCTGGCCCAGCCAGTGACTCCGAGATTCACGAAATACATAAATATAAATTAACAGAGGTTGGTTGCTGAGGTGTTGCAGAGATCGGTGCTTAGTGCCCAGCTGTTCACAATGCCCTTTAAACATTTGGTTGCTGGAATCAGATACAATATACCCCAGCCTGCTGACAGCACTAACGGATGTGGGATTGTGGGTGGGTGTGGAGGATGTAAAGAATCACCGAGAAGACGAAGACAAGTGGAGTGAATGGGTAAATACGTGACAGATAGAGAACAATGTGGATAGAGATGACGGTGTGCCCTTTGGTGGAAACAAAAAATTGGAAGTCTACCATTTGATAATAATTGGTTGAAACATGTTGATTTACAAAGGGACGTATGCTCCTTTTTGTTGTTTCCTTCTGCATAAACCTCTGAGGTCCATGCAGCTCAGTGAGTTCTGTAACCTGAAGTCAATAATGTGTATGGCATTGCCACGCTGACCAGTGTACACAGACCCAGCAAGTGGGTAGTTATAACATTGAAAAGGATCTGGATCTCCTTGGGCACCAGTCACTAAAAGCAATATTGCAGAAACAGAAAGCAGTAAAGAAGGTAAATGGTGTGTTGACCTTCATTTCAGGGGGATTTGAGTCCAGGAGAAAGGGTGTCTTACTGCAGCTGTACAGGGCCTTGGTGAGACATCATCTCGAACATTGTGCAGTATTGTGGGCAGTTTTGATCTCCGTACCTAATAAAGGACAAACCTGACATTGAGGGAGAGCAGTGAAGGATGACAGGATTGATCACTGAGATGAGGGGCTTGTTGTGGGAGCAGGGTTTGGGGTGACATGGGGTTTACGAAAATGTGTGGAGATCTCAGTGAAACATGTAAAACTCTGACAGGGCGAGACAGATTCGAAGCAGGGATGATAATTCCCCTGGCTGGGACTTCTAAAACAAGGGGCCACAGTATTAGGTACAGGCAGGTCACTCTGCATTGAGATGAGAATAAATGTCTGCACTCACTGACTGGTGAATATGGGGAATTCTCTTGCACCTGGAAACCAAGACACTGATTATAAATAAGGATTTCGAGACAGTAAACGGATGGTGGAAGAGCAGGAGTACGGTGTGGAAATGAATGGCCAACCATCATTACATTGAATTGGGCAGCAAACTCGATGAACCAAACGTACTACTGAACCTCCTATTTAATAGCTTCCCAAGGTTACTCACATTAAAGGATATGTACATCGAGTGGGGTAAGTGCATTGAGGAGATTTTTTCCATGAACGAAAATGGGGGAAGCTCAATGTGTTGTATGACCTTCTCCTTTCCCGCTGTTTCTGTGCAGTCTGTGGGAAAGCTCGGTAAATGTTGTCACAAGCTCTCAGATGTTAAGAAGGAGGTCTCTGCAGGGTCGACAGGACTGTGTTCCCATTCCTTTTTCCGACACTGATGCTGAGGGCGGATGTTCTGTGCGGTTTCATCCTTTCAAACCTCGGAGTAGTTTGATACAAGTGAGTACCTTGATTGACCGTTTCAGAGACCATTGAAATATTTATTACATGTCACGGTCTTTGAAGTCAATTTTAGGCCAGCCCAGGAAATCACAGGCGATTCACTTCCTAAAAGTACATTGGAGAAGGAAATTCTGTTTACAATCGATATTGACTTCAAGGTCACTGTTACTGACACCAGATTTTAGATCTCAATATTTTATTAATTGTTTTTAATTTCCACCTGCTGCCAGAGCATTAGCCTGGTTTGGATTAGAAATTCAGTGACATTTTCACAGCAGCACCATCTCCACATGGGGACCTGTTGGAAACCAGACAGAACAGGTTATTTCTGTGCTGTTTGACGGTTCACGAATCGCATTACAATCAAATCGTACTTAATAAACGAGCGTTATCAGATAACTACCGATACATTGAATAAAGGAACAAACTTGGTAGGCCGGAAGTACTACATCAGTTCTCGTTTTATATTTCACAATGTTTCAACATATTTTGGGATATGAACATTGTATGAGGAAATATTCGGGGGAAAGCTCAATATATTGAATGACTGCCTCCTTTCTCGATGTTAGTGTGCAGTCTGTGGGAAAGCTCGGTAAATGTTGTCACATACTCTCAGATGTTAGGAAGGAGGTCTCTGCAGGGTCAACAGGACTGTGTTTCCCGTTCCTTTTTCTGATAACGAGGCTGGTGCCGGGTGTTCTCTCTGAGTTTATCTTTTAAGACCTCAGAGCAGTTTGATGCAATTGAGTGTCTTACTTGGCCGATTCATGACCATTGAAGAGTTGCTCACATGTCTGTGCGTGTGGAGTCACGATTAGGCCAGATCAGTAAAGTACGGGAGATTCACTTCCTGAGAGTACATTGGGGAAGGAGATCGATGCTCACAATCAACATTGGACACAAGATCACTATTTAAGGTCTCGATATTTTATTAACTTTTTTTAACTTCCACAAGCGGCCAGAGCATTATCCTGATCTGGATTAGTAATCCAACGATATTTCCACAACAGCACCATCTCCACATGGGGAACTGTCGGAAACCACAACGACCTGATTATTTTGGTGCTATTTGACAGCTCTGTCAAAAAAAATTTCTCACCAATGTGACTATCGTGATGGGGCTCAGGGGGTAGTAATTGGTCCGATTGTAATTATTCCCGTCTTAGGGGACGGAACTTAGCTGAGTAATTTTCCACATTGCCAGGTATGTGTCAGAGTTGGACCTGGAATGAAAGAGCTCCCCCAGGCACACGGCTTGTTGTGCAGCACAAGTCTTCAGTCCTATTGCAGGAATGGGGTCAGGGCCTACTGCCTTTGTCTTATCTACTGTGTTCAGTTGTTTCTTCATATCAGGGGCAGAAAATCGAATTAGTTGAAGACTGGCATCTGTGATTTTCTGGGCATCATGGTGAGGGTGAGGTGTATCATCGACTCAACACTTCTGGCAGAGGATGGTGCAGATAAAACATCCTTCTCTTTTAAACTGATGTGCAGGCCTGTTCCATTATTTAGGATGGGGATGTTTGTGGAGCCCTCTCCTCCAGCTGTTTGTTTAATCGTCCATCACCATTTATAACTGAATGTGGCAGGACTGCAGGGCTTCGTTCAGATCTGTTGATCAAGTCCGGTAGCTTTAACGAGTTAGCATCAGGTTAAGGTTCATGTGTTTCTGACTCTGACATGTTTACCCACACTCGTCACTGAGCCATAGATGGTATTGTTGGTAATGGCAGACTGAGGTGTTATCCTGGCAAAAAGTTACAGGTTGTGGTTGAATGCATGTCTGCTTCTCCGGCTGCTGTGGTCTCCAGCACTACATGAATTCGCAGTTTCAAGCTGCAATATCTGCAATGCAATTCTGCTGTCTGTTCCCCAAGTCTCATTGAGACCCATTCACCCATCAGCCCTGCACTCAGTGACCTAACCTGGTTTCTGATGTGGTAATACTTCAATTTTCAAACTCTCATTCTGCTGAGGGTCTCTCTCCCTGGGTCTTGCCTCCAATCTGACACATTCCGCAAAAACATTTAACTGATCTTAATTCAAATGTTTAATTCACCTGAAACTTTTTCCTTGAGAAATGCCATCTTCTGTGTTTAAGGTGAATGTGTTTCCTTTGTTTCCCTCCCTGACCATGACTAAGAACTCCGTAGTGTCAGTGATGCCAGCGTTATGTAGTTTCAGAGCCAATGAATGCCCTGAATTCAAAATCATCTTCACCACACTGTATATTTCCTCTTTTGGTTTGATGCCTTATCACTCATGGCTGCCTTCTTCTCCCATGAGTATGTTTCATCTTCTTGGGGTCGCATTTCTGGTATTATTTTCCATAATTTCCAGAGAACCTCCTCCCATTGCTGCTCCATGGTCTTTCCTGCTCAGTTCCCCTTCCAATTAACTCTGGCCAGCTCCTCCACATGTCTTTGTAGTTACATTGCTTAATTATAACCACATTACATCTTGAAGAAAGCGTATGTATAAACAGAAAAAAAGCATTTTGAGAGATGGGCCACGAAGAATAATTGGTGGATTTCTTAACTAGATACAAAGGGAGAACAAGAGAGAGAGGATATAGATATGGAGATGTGGAAAATCAAAAAAACTATATCATCGAAAAAAACAGTAGATATAGTTCCCTCAATGTTTTGGCAATTCCTGTGTGCTGTAGTCCTTTGTACAAGCACGTACAACAGAGCAATATGTTCAAACGTTGGGTCTGATGCCATAACTTTTCTCTCCAATGATATGACGGACAGTAGTTTTGGAAAGAACCCAGCAGGCCAACATATTTAATTACTGGTAGAATGGGGATGAACAGAAATAAGTTGGGAAACCAGAAACAATAATTTATAACACCCATCCTGATAAGAATGAGAGACTAGAGTTGGAAATCCCCGAAAAGGGGGAACGTTGAGAGAAAGGGAAGGTATCACTTCAGATGAGGATCAAATAAAGTTTAAATACTTTAAAAATTTTGTTCATCATGTGCATCATTTTTCGTTAACTGTGTCTCCGTTGTTCATTCAGAATGTGTTGTACACATATGAAGAGTGTTACTTATCTGAACACACACTGATTAAAAAGCGTATATAAAATCATTTTTCCTCCATTTCAGACTGTCCTGTTGTTGTGCTAGCAGGATATATGAACACCAACTGGCTACCAAAAGACATGACCCACTATCACTAGTTTCCATACATACAGAAAAAGAAGGACACCACGTTGACTGTGACAACAAACACTTCCTAGGACAAAGCCACGAACGAAAGTTCTTAGAAGCATGACATTCTAGCCAGAAGTACATCAATAAACACATCAGTTTAGATACTATCTACCTTCCCTTGAACATAAAACTGGAAATGACATCACGCACCTTAAGAAACCAAGACCTATAAACAGAAAGACGGGACATACCACCAGTGAGTCACCAGAGACTCTCACTGATGGTGCTACATAGTCATGGTGACGGAACATCTGAAAACAAGCCTTCAAGCTCAGCGAGTTTACTTACATACTTATTCATTGTTCTTTTTCTCTTAATAGTGGAATTTGCGACTACTTTGTCACTCGTCTTTTAACAGATTACGAGGTGAGGTGAGCTTTTCTGGGTGTGTCCTTTTAATTAACGGGGAGGTCAACATCGACATCATAACAGTTTAAGGGCTTGTCATATGGGATTTAGAGAGATTTGAACAGATTTGGGGTACAAAAGGTCCCAGCAGATTCCATCACTTGGCATTTAGTGACCTAGATATTCAAATAAAAAAGTGAGAAAATGCATTTAATTTTGCTTCCTTGTGGTTGTTTAAATTAAAAGAAATGGTTTTTAATATTACTAAAGAGGTTCTGGGCTTTGAAGATGATTCCCAAATTTGCCAAGAAAGTGTAGAAAGACAAAGGAAGGGCATACGTTTCGAATTAACGTGTAGATTGGAATTGGGTTTCACCAGGGACAAAAGGAAAGCTGTCATCATAATGGAGTTGGTCAAACACTTTGGTCTATCAGAGAAGCAGGAAACTGCAGTCGAGTTCGAAAAAGTTAAATTGCAAATATGACAACTGGAGTTAGAAGATAAAGAGAGAGACAGATAGAGAGAGAGAAGATAGAGAAAGAGAAAGGCAGGAAAAAGGAAGAGAGGGAGAGTTTGAAATTCAGAAGTTTGGAATTAGATAAGAAAGTTAAATTAGCAGGATAAAGATGAAGGGATAATGTAGGGATGTATACAACTATGTTAATACATTGCCATATTTCGGTGAGAAAAATGCCCAAACTTTTTTTTATTTCATTTGCAAAATTGGCTCGGCAGATGGCATGTCCAGTGAATATGTGGGTAATGCTAGTTCAGACTAAGCTGGTGGGTACAGCTTGAGTGGTAGGTGCACTGCTGTCACATGAGTGAGCAAGAGATTATGCAGATGTCAAACAGGCTATTTGGAGTGCTTTTGAATTGGTAAGAGAAGAATATAGACAGCAGTTCAGAAATATAGAGACAGAACCAGGTCAGACTTATATTGAGTTTGAAAGAATTAAACACAGTCATTTTGATAGATGGGTGCAGGCCTTAAAAATGGATAAGACCTGTGAGGCTCGAAGGGAGATTATTCTGCTGGAGGAGTTTAAAGACTCAGTTCCAGAGATGGTAAGAATTCAAGTGAATGAACAGAAGTGAGAAGCACTGCAGAAATGGCAGGTGAGTATGCATTGGCTCATGAGATGAAATTTAGCTTCTGGGAGGATTTTCATTCTTTGAGGGATAGAAATTGGGAGAATGGGAGATCCTACACTACAAAACACAGAGAAAAGCACACTGGCAATAGTTTGCCACAGGTGAAAAAACAAGTCCAAGGGGTTAAAAAGAAGTGAAACGCCTCAGGTGTTCTGACAATAACGTAGTGGAACACAAAAATTACAGTGCCGATGGTTTAAGAAGATCTTGTCCAAACTCTCCCTATAACTCAGACCATTGGGTCCTGGCAACGTCTTTGTAATTTTTTTTCTGCACTCTTTCTAATTTAATAGCATCCTCCCTATAATGAGATGACAAAACTGAACACAATACTCCAAGTGTGGCCTTACCAAAGTCCTGAGTAACTGCAACATAAATTTCCAACTTCTATACACAATGTCCTGCCTGAAGAAGGCCACTGCGCCAAAAGTCTTCTTCACTGCCCTGTTTACCTGTGACTCCACTCTTAGAGAACCGTTTGCACCTGAACACCAAAGTCTCTCTGCCCACTGCACCCTTTAATGCCCTCCCTCTCACCATGAAACTCCTACCTTGATTTGAGTTTCCAAAATGCAAGACCCCACACTTCTATGTTAAATTCCATTTGCCATTTGTCGGCCCACTTCCCCACCTGATTAAGGTCCTGCTGCACTTTCTGATAAACTTCCTCACTGATCATGATACCACTTACTTTAGTGTTATCTGCAAACTGACTAATCATACCTTGTACATTCGCAACCAAAACATAGATAACAAACAGCCATGGACCCAGCCTCCGATCTGGCAAGCATCCTTCCACTAAACCCTCTGCTTCCCACCATCTAGCCAACTGTGTATCCAATTGGTCAGTTCCCCTGGGGGGGCCCCCCCCCCCCCCCCCCCAGCATTCCACGTGATGTAACCTTCCAGAGCAGCCTGCCAGGTGGAATCTTATCAAAGGCCTGACTGAAATGCATAGAGACTACATCTACCGCTCTGTCCTCATCAACCTTCCTGGTCACTTCATTAACGAACTCTAACAAATTTGGGAAGCATGATCTCCCACTCACAAGTCTATGCTGACTGCTCCGAATCAAACCCTGTGTAAGTAATGGGTGCAGTCAATGGTATGCTGTCCTTCATTGTAAGATGATTCGAGTACATAAGTAAAGCCATCTTCCTGCTGTTGTAGAGCCTTGCTGAGAGAGCATTCTAGGACACTCTGTACAGATTTGATCACCTTTGTAAGGAATGATCTCCTTACCACAGACACAGATGATGGCAACCTGAGGATAGAGTGAAGAAACTGAGTGTTTAATCTGTAGAGCTGTGAGAGACAAAGAAATGGTGATGCTTAAACACGAGGAGTGGCAGCGATCACTTATTTGCAAAAGAGACATTGATAGGGTGAGAAATTCCATACCTTACCCAGGATTGATTGGTTTGATTTATTGTCACGTGTACCTCAGTACAGGGAAACACTTTATTTATGAGCAGTGAAGGCAGGTCATAGTAAACATGGCCAGGCAGATCATAGGGTGGAAATAGACTTGGACAGAGTAAGGCATACAGGTTACACTGAACAGGGACGTGCACTAGACAAGATCAACATGAGCAGGATCAACACTGTTTGAACTTAGAGAGTCCATTCATCAGTCTAACGTGACTTTCCTAATCGTTTTTATGCCTAAATTAACTCTCCCCGTTATTGTGCAGTCGGTGTGTGAACCCGTACTGAACGTTATGTTGCTCACAATCACCAACAGCAGTCACAATACCTTCCATCTGAAACAGGTAGCCATTCCCACCAGCTTCCGTCCTACATAGAGAACACCAGGCTGGCTTCTCAGAGATGGAAGGTTCCTTCTTGAGACTTCACACAAGACATATGGCTTCCCTGCTCACCGCGAGAAATCCATGTTAAAGTCCCACGTGTGTATCATAAGCAACTGAGCCAGGAGGAACAAAGTGGAACAGTCTGTCTGTGCAGCATCTGCTCCACTTGGTCATCATGTCAGAGCATCAATTATGAGACAGTGAGGACTGCCGAAGCTGGAGATCAGAATGGAGAGTCGATTGCTGGAAAAGCACAGCAGGTCAGGCAGCATCCGAGAAGCAGGAGAATTGATGTTTCAGGCGCAAGCCGTTCATCAGGAATCAGCATCAATTATCTCATCAGTCCCTGTGTAAGTGTGTCGAGGGGGAATGGCCTCCTCCTGTTCCTGTATAAGTCGCTCAAGGGGCTGAATGGCTTCCTCTCGTTCCTGTGTAATTGAGTAAAGGGGCTGAATGGCCTCATCCTATTGCTGTGTCAGTGACTCAACGGACTGACTGGCTTCTTCCTCATCCAATTGGACAGGGCCAAGGGCCTGACTGGGTTACCCCTGGTTCCTGTATGACAGCTCAATGTACTGACAAGTGTGATAATGCTGTAGCTTTAAGAGGTTATTTTGTTCTGAATTCTTTTAAGAGAAAGATTGAACGATCGTTACCAAGCTGGCTAGTTCAGACCACTTGAGTAAACAGCGAGGGAGGCCTTGGGTTTATTTAAATGCAGCCTGAATGGGTGTGGCCAGCTCTCACAGATTAGGATCTCTAAGTTTTAGTTTCTCAGTAACATCAGAAACTATTGGGGTCTCCACAGAGTTGGAAGCTTCAGTGGATGTCTCCTGGCTGCTACTCTCTCTGAATTTTCTCTTGATGCTGTTTGAATTCCTGGATTGGAGAAATCTTTGTGAAAATCTGTGTCGGAATACTCATTTTTGCCAGGGGCTGTTATTATGTGATTTTCCTAAATTGGAACAATTCATTAGTAATAATTCCTAGATCTATCATTCTGTTAATTTGCCCAATAGAAATAAGTTGTTCTAAATTCCCCTTTCTTTGGTTTCATTTTATCTTCCGTGTTTAAATAAATTGTGTTTTGCTTCACACCGAGTAGTTTGACCAGTCACATTGTATCTGAAACAGACACTTCACATTTCCTTTAAAATATGAAAACATCAGAGTTTTGGTTACTGCCTTCAAATATTTTCCAGGCACTCTGGTATGGCCCATCACACTAGACTCCTTCTCTTCCTGAGTAATAGGCTGAATGGGCTGTCCTTGTTCTTCTCCAATAGTGTCAATGGGCTGAATGGCTTCCTCATATTCCTGTGACCCAGTGTGAGGTGCTGAATGAACTCTTTTTTTACTGTGACAATGTGCAGTGTCCGGCAGTGCTGTTACATGAATGTTGCAAACACTTTAACAGAACAAACCTGAGTGGTGTCCGGGTCTTGCTGCACATGGACCCAGACCAGTTCAGGAGCTGACGGGGGATAAAACGCTCTGAACATTGTGGAATCTTAAGTGACTATCCCCACTTCTGATCTTATGGTGGGGAGCGGAGAGACATTGATGAAGCAGCTTAAGCTGTTTGTGAAGAGGAGATTACCCTGAGGATCTCGCACAGAGGTGACCCTGGACTGAGATAATGAACATCTTCCTTTGTGCCATGTTTGACTCCAAACACTGGAGAGTTTAATCTGATTCCCATTAAGTCCAGTTTTATTAAGCTCCTTGATGTCAACAGAAGCCAACCACTGCCTTGATATCAGGGCCAGTCATTACTATCTGAACCCTTGAGCCAACCTCTTTTGTTCATATCAATAGATCATGATATAGGAGCAGCAAGTGTTTTCTTCAAACTGGTGGGAATGATTGTCAGGATTTCTCTTCTCAAGAGTGTTCGGGGAGCTAGATGACTTAAAGTATTTGGAGGGGAGGTGGATGGATATTGACCTGTCAGACAGGTGAGGTCTACGAAGAATTGGGTATGAAAGAGGATTTGAGACCAAGCGCAGATCAGCCACGATCTTAGTGATGGGCAAGGCAGGGTTGGGGAGTGAACGACCTGCCCCTGTGTCTGATGTTCTCACATTCTGTTATTGGAAAGTTAGTGGGTGTTATTTTCATGAATGTTCTGTTATTGAATATTGCCGTCAGGGAGACCAGAGGATTTTGTGAGCCATCGCTGGGTGAGGTGTGGGGGCTGTATTCATAGTGAATTTGGGTCTACAACATGACCCAAATAGAGCACAAGTTTCAGAGAGGGGAAGCTCTGTAAAGAGAGATGAGGGGCCTCTTTCATACCCAGCCTGGGTTTTCCAATTACATTTCTCAAATCACCTCAAAGCATGTGGGACAGTCTTGAAGGGCCGAATGATCTCCTCTGTTTCTGTGCACCGGGTTATAGAAGTCAGTAGCCTCTAAATGCTCCTGCCTAACAGGTTTAATGTTCTGAATGGAACACAGGAACACGGGATTGAGGGACAGGAGTGAGTCATTAGATACGTTGAACCTTCTCCACCAGGCACTAAGATTGTGGCTGATCAGGTTGTGGTCTCAGCCCCACTTTCCTGTCTCCATCCCATTATCCATGACTCACTTCTCTGTCAAATATTTCACTAACGCAACTTTCAATCAATGTGAACATAGAGGCAAGATAAACTTCCAGTGAAGAGGATTCGGATTTGAAAGGTACTTTCAGAATTTTTCGTCATATAGAATCAGAGAGTCATGCAGATCAGAAACAGACCCGTTAGTCCAATCTGTTCACTCCGATCACATATCAAATCTGATCCAGTCCCATTTGCCAGCATTTGGCAAATATCCCTCCTCTTTCAGAAACGTTTTAAAGGTGCGATTGTAACCGCCTTCACCACTTCCTCTGACAGCACTTTCTGTACACACACCACTCTCTGTGTGAAACATTTACCTTCAGGTCCCTTCTAAATCATTCGCCCTCTCGCTTTCAACCTATGCTCTCCTGTTCTGGGCTCCCCTACCCTGGGGAGCAGAACATGGCTGTTCAGAATATCCATACCCCTGATGATTTTATGAACCTATGTAATGTCACCCCTCAACCTCTGTCACTCCAGGGGGAAACACCTCAAACTAATCAACCTCTCCCTAAAGCTCAAACCTCCAGTCCTGGGACATCCGTGTAAATCTTTTCTGCAGAAAACCGAGTTGTACGCAGTATTCTTAACGTGGCCTCACCAACATCCTGTACAGATGCAACATGCCACCACAACTCCTATACTCAATGCTCTGACTGATTAAGGCAAATTTGTAAAATGTGTTCTGTACTGCACTGTCTGCATTCAACTCCACTTTCAAGGAACAATGTAGCTGCAGCCCTATGTTCATTTGTTTCACAACACTCCCCAGGACCTTACCATTAGGTGTATAATTTCTACTCACAAGCCTCCAGTCTGAAAAATACCCCTCTTCCTTCAAGCCAATTGTGACTAGCTTCTTCTGTATCCCATGTGACCGAACCTTACTAATCTGCCTACCAATCGGAATGTCATGAACGCCTTGCTGAGGTCCATATTGACAATGTCTACCAAACTGCCTTCATCAATATACTGTGTCACAACTTCATAAAACTCAACCAAATTAATGAGACATGATTTCCCATGCAGAAAGCCACGTTGACTACCCCGATCAGCCCTTGCCTTCCCAAATGTATGTAAATGCTATCCCTCAGTTTCCCCTCCAACAACTCACCCACCACTGACATCAGGCTCACCAGTCCCTTTTCTAGTACCACTCCTCCACTGCTCACAACAAATATTAAATGTAACCAGGTCGGTGATATGGCTGATGATATTGGTCTCAGACTGCGTCAGGGTCAGTTTTAGGAACAAGTCAGGCTGGTTTCTTTAATCTGCTCAAATAGCACGTTTATGATCCAGATCAATGTTACTCCAACTATGATGGAGTGATGAATGACAAACTATTTGGATATTGCATATAAAGAATCGATATTTCCCTTTCTAAAAACACTGACACACACACACAGACACACACACACACACACACACACACACACACACACACACACACACACACACACACACACACACACACACACACACACACACCACACACACACACACACACACACACAAAACAAAATCTCTGCAATTTCACGTTGAAAGAACTTAGTCCAAATATTAGTGTAACTAATGACAAAAGGAAAAATTGAGAGATTTGCCAAAATGTTATTCTGCTTCTGAAGATATTCTACTCACTCAGCTGCTAGCAATGGGATTTTATCCAGGGAGAGTTGGATTTGGCTGAATTCCCTTTGCATTAGGCTGGCAGGAGGTTCCAGGTTAGCACAGTGGCTCAGTAGCTCGCACTGTTGCCTCACAGCATCAGGGACATGAGTTCAGTTCCAGTCTCAGGCGACTATCTGCGTGGAGTTTGCATCTTCTCGCATTGTCTGCGTGAGCTTCTGATGGGTTTTCCCGTTTCCTTCCCACAGCCCAAAGCTGTATAATTCAAGTGGATTGGTCAAATAGTCCATAATGTTCAGCGATTTCTACTTTAGGTGCACTAGTCAGTGGTAACTGTAAGGGCATGGGAAGGTTACTCTTTGGAAGGGTTGTATGAACTTGTTGGGCCGAAGGGTTTGTTTCCACACTGCAAGGATTGTATAAAAATAAGAATGGTAACAATAACAGTCGAGTTTTGTTTTAGCTCTCACATGTTACTGTGAAGAGAAATAATGAAGGAGGGAGAAAGAATGCAATAGGCCGTTTCTTCTCGGGCAGATGACATTTTCTCCCTCTCTGAGTTGAATCACACAATAATGTCATTCTCTCCCAAACTGGACCATGTAAGGTCTCCTTGTACATTGTCCAAACTATGTCTCCACCACATTCCCTGTTCCATGTCGGTGCATCATTGCTGCTGTCATACACAGAGCCATATCCTGAGCAGAAAAAAATCTTGGTCGATTTGAAGATAATTTTATATGCCCCTGCGTCACTAAAAATGAAATGTTTAATGTATTCAGAATACATAGAATATACAACATAGATCGGTACAGCACAGAACAGGCCCTTCAGCCCACCATGTTGAGCCGACCATTGATCCTTATGTATGCACCCTCAAATGTCTGTGACCATATACATATACAGCAGTCTCTTAAAAGTCCCCAGTGACCTTGCTTCCACAACTGCTGCTGGCAACTGATTCCATGCACTCACAAGTCACTGTGTAAACAACCTGCCTCTGACATCCCCTCTGTACTTTCCTCCAACCAGCCTAAAACTATGACCCCTCGTGTTAGTCATTTCTGCCCTGGGAAATAGTCTCTGGCTATCAACTCTATCTATGCCTCTCATTATCTTGTATATCTCAATTAGGTCCCCCTCTCCTCCTCCTTTTCTCCAATGAAAACGTCCGAGCTCAGTCAACCTCTCCTCATAAGATAAGCCCTCCAGTCCAGGCAGCATCCTGGTAAACCTCCTCTGAACCCTCTCCAAAGCATCAACATCTTTCCTATAATCTTGTGACCAGAACTGGACGCAGTATTCCAAGTGTGTTCTAATCAAAGTTTTGTAGACCTGCAACAAGATCTCACGACTCTTAAACTCAATCCCCTGTTAATGAAAGCCAAAACACCATGTGTTTTCTTAACAACCCTATCCACTTGGGTGGCCATTTTAAGGGAACCATGTACCTGCACACCAAGATCTCTCTGTTCCTTCACACTGCCAAGAATCCTATCCTTAATCCTGTACTCAGCTTTCAAATCCGACCTTCCAAAATGCACCACCTCGCATTTATCCAGCTTCACCTCCATCTGCCACCTCTGCCATCTCTGCATCCTGTCAATGACCTGCTGCAGCCTACAACAGCCTCTATACTGTCAACGACACCTCCAACATTCGTGTTATCTGCAAACTTGCTGACCCATCCTTCAATCCCCTCATCCAAGACATTTATAAATATTACAAACAGTAGAGGCCCAAGGACAGAGCCCTGTGGAACACCACTCACCACAGACTTCCAGGCAGAATATTTTCCTTCCACTACCACTCGCTGTCTTCTGTTGGCCAGCCAATTCTGTATCCAAACAGCTAACACAGATACCTGTGTTAAAATAAATGTTTTGTTTTAACAAATACAGAAATTGCTGGAAAAGCTTGGCAGGTCTGTCAGCATCCAGATGACTTTTACATGATGGAGTTGTACCAGCCTCCACCACTTCCTCTGGCAGCTCATTCCATACGCACACCACCCTCTGTGTGAAAAGGTGCCCCTTAGGCCTCTTCAAAATCTTTCCCCTCTCACTTTCCACCAATGTCCTCTAGTTTTGGACGCCCTAACCTGGGGAAAAACCTTGACTACAAACCCTATCCATGACCGTTTTGATTTTATAAACCTTTACTGCTGCGAAATGTGACTTCAATCAACACGAATGGCTGTACTTTCAATAATCCCGGGCCGAAATGCTGAAATTCAACACCGACACCTGTTCTTTCTCCATCAAGACACAATTCTAAAACCAGTTTAATCAGTTTGTTCAGATATATTAGGAGACACTTCTGTGGGATTTACACCTAGACCTTTGTGCCCAGAGGTAGGGACACGAGCACCACTCGGCAATACCCATAAAGCTGTAACATTATTCTCCTGTGTGTTTGTTCATCAGCCTGTTATGACATGCTGTGACATACCTCTGCAACAGGCAGGACATGAATCCACACCTTCTGGACCAGAGCTAGGAACACTACCAAACAATTTCAGGAATTGGAATCAAACCCAGAGCTCTGGCTCAGAGACAGGGACACTACCCACTACACTACTATACCCAGATTTTGGTCACATTCTAAGGGGCAGCTTTCAGCTCGGTGTGGATTTATTATAATCAGGTTACCATTACTGAACTACACAAAACATTTTGTTTTGTTAAACAAGTGCAAGATCGAAATTTACTATGAATATCTTTAATCGCTATTATCTGTCGTCTGCAATATTAGGGACAGAAATCCTGCAGACACCCTCTGCCCAATGAAGGGTCTCAAAAATAGATATTTATTACTGAACACCAGACACGGAGAAAGACCATAATTTCTGGTCCCAAAACACCGATCAGTAGAACCCAACTCTCACGTGTGTCTGCCCTCTGCCTAAAACCATGAAATGATACCAGGCAGCTGATTACTGTCCAGCCTCTCCTCCCCACTGACTGTGACTGCAATCCGTCCCTCCTCCCCCTAACCACACAAGGCAACCCAAGCTCAGGGTCTTTGAGAAGATCAAGGCCGGAGTGTGCAGGCCTCCTGGAGAGGGTTGGGCATTTTAAAATTAAACGGGGAAGGTGAGGAGGTGGTAATATCGCTCACTGGCCGAGGCGTGGCAGATGGATTTTAGTTTGGATTAATGCGAGGTATTGGATTTGGTAAATCAAACAATAGTAGGACTTATACAATTAAATACCGGGCTTTTGGCAGTGTTGTAGAACAGAGACCTCGGCCATCAGGTATAAATCTTTAAAAGTTGCATCTCATATAGATAATGTCGTTAAGAAGGTGTTTAACATACTTTTCGTCAATGGTCAGACCTTTGAGTATCGGAATTGGGACGTCATGTTGTGGTTGTACAGGACATTGGTGAGACCTCTTCTGGAATACTGTGTCCAGTCTGGTCATCCTGCCCACTCATTCCATAGGTACACCACCCTCTGGGTGAAACAGCTGCCCTTAGGTCACTTTTAAATTTTTCCCCTCTCACCTTACAACTATGTCCTCTAGTTTTGGTCTCCATTACCCTTATAAAATACCTTGCCTATTCACTTTGATATTATTGACCTTGATATTATTAACCAGGAGAGGGTTCAGAAGACATTAACCTGGATGTTGCTGGAAATGGAGGGATTGAGCTACAAGGGGAGGCTGGATCGGCTGGACATTTTTCACTGGAGAGTATGAGATGGAGGAGTAACTTTGCAGAGGTTTATAAAATGATGAGGGATACAGATAAGCTGAAGGGCTGATGTCTTTTCCCTAGAGTTGGGGATTCAAAACTGAGGTATATTTTAAGGTGCGAGGAAAAAAGATTGACAAAAGTCAGGAGAGGTAATTATTTTAGACAGAAGCTGGCTTGTGTGTGGAATGAACTTGCAGAGCAAGTGGTGAAAGCAGGGACAGTAATAACGTTTAAATGACGTTTAGATCAGTACATGGATATGACATCAGTTTGGATGGTGCTGTGAGCAGCTGCCCTCTCTCTCCCTCTCTGAGTGAATCCCTGTTGGTTTTCACCCTCTACCAATGCTTGTGCAGTGGCGTGGGGAGGCCAGCAGAGGGAGGTATTGCATCACTTTCAGCACCACAGAGACTGCCAGACCTGCCCCACACAGAGACACACAGATACACACACAGCAATTGTTAGGACACGGCATAGATCTCATCTGGTAATTTAAACTAAACATAAATAAATGTTCAATTCGCCTCGTTATCTGTTAAAATATGAGTGACATAGAACTCCCAAATTCCACAGTTTAAATACAAACAACAATGTATTTTTTAACACTGAAAGTGAACTGAAAGAGACCCTCTATCTCTTAACTGCTTATAACCCCACTCCAGCTCTACAGCAACATACTGCTTCTGGGTCTGCCCTACTCTCATATCACAGGTACTTGTAAGCTCTCAGTTCAGAGCAGCATTCACTCTTTCTTAAAGGTACATTACACACTTTCAACTTCATCCCATTATACCCTGATGAATATCGATAAGTGGAACCTTTCCGGATTTCTCTTGCTCTGTGGTTTGTCAATATTTCATCTACTCTGTCTCGTATGTGTCAGGATTTTTGTTGATCCATTGACAGTATGTCATTATTCGACTCTGTCCGTGGGAATATATCAGTATTTCACTTGCTCACACTCCTGTATGTGGGGCAGGATTTCACTTGTTTCATGGGGACTGTGACACTATGACAATCTTAATGCTTGTAAATGGTACCAAACCTGCAATAATTGTAAAGTCTATGGAGGACAGTGTGGAACTCTAACAGGACAGTGACACGTTGGTAGACGGGGATCAATGCAGAACAGTGTGAGGTGATGCACTTTGGTATGAAAGATAAAGAAAGACAGTTTAAAACAGGCTGTGCCATTATAAAGGGGCTGCAGGAACAGAGAGCGCAGCGTGTATATGAGAACAGATTGTTGAAGATATCAGGACAAGTGGGGAGAGCAGTAACTATCACAGATTAGTTTCAGTATCTGAGCTGTTTAGAGGGGGAGGTGTAGGAGGGAGCCTACGTGCTCCCTTCCTGGGAGGTGGTGATGATGATGTGATGTGAGCCCACCCTCCTGCCCCCCGAGACCGTGGGGATTCCATTTGTACCAACTCGACACAGAAGGGAGATTGCACCAGGGCCACGGCTTCTAAGTTGTGCCGGGGGGAAACGGAGCTGCCAGTGGGTTTAAAGTGAGAATTGCCCTTCACTGAACATTGCTCCTTACTCGGGTCGGTGGGACGTGGATGTTTCAGAATCCCCACACGAGGTTTCCAGGGTCGTACCAGGGTCCTCCCCACATGGTGGGGGGAGAGGGGGCAAGGGAATAGATATCGGGCAATCCACCACCCGGCTGTCCTACTCCAGGCTGTTTCTCCTGGAATGGGAAGAAGGGAGGGAGTGAGGGTGGGAGTGGGTGGCCCTGCTGTTAGTGCCGTTGTAGGTGGGGGACATGGGGAGGGGTTCAGATGGAGTCAGTCCACAGTGTTGTATCCATTAGTGTGAGGGGTAAAGTGGAGGGAGGGAGTGAGAGAGAGGGAGAGTAAGAGCGAGAGAGAGAGGAGAGAGAGAGAGAGAGAGAGGGGCAGAGAGAGAGAGAGATTGCGGCGGGGTGGGGGTGGCGGGAAAGTGCCATAACAGATATACAGTGAGTGTGAAGGAACAGAGAGAATATGATGACCCTCAGAGCGGGGAAGGTTATTGTTGCTTGCCCTGTATTGCTGGACATTTCTTCAGACCGCAGATACTGCACTGAGCTGGGTGGGGAGCTCAGACCATGCTCGGTGAGTCTGGTGGTGTGGCTCCCTCTGGGAAGAGAATGGTCCCCTCTGTACTAGCCCATCCACCAGGACCTCCGTGGCACCAGTGCCAGGGATCATGGGATACCCAGGGGCACTCGGGCGATGGTGAGTCCCTCTAACCATGATGGGTGGGAGAATCGGGCTGGTATTGAATGAGAGGGACACCATGGGGTGGGGTGTGTAGTTAATGAGGTGAGTTCAATGCAATAGCACCAGGAAATTGGCACAGCCTCATGCAGATGATCCCCCTGTTCCTGGTTTACAGATCAATGCACTGGGGTGGTGTACACAGTCCTACATGCTGGGAGGGAACTGCTCCTGGGTTACAGATCAATGTACTGGGGTGGTTTACACATCCCTACATGCTGGGAGGGTAACTGCTCCTGGGTTACAGATCAATGCACTGGAGTGGGGTACACGGTCCTACATGCTGGGAGGGTAACTGCTCCTGGGTTACAGATCAATGCACTGGGGTGGGGTACACGGTCCTACATGCTGGGAGGGTAACTGCTCCTGGGTTATAGAATAATTCACCAGTTATTACTGCAGAGGTCTCTGTGCTGGTCAGACTGTCTGGTTGAGATTTATAGATAATACAATGATGTGGCCTGCACAGCTCCCCGTGCTGGACAGAGATGTAGCCTGTGCACAGTACATCATGTTGGTGGGGTGGATGGGGGGAAAAGTGATGGACAGGTCATGGAGCTCCACGGAAAGTTCTGTCCACGACATTCTATAACTGACATTCCCCGAACGTTCTGTCCCCGACATTCTATAACTGACATTCCCCGGAACGTTCTGTCCCCGACATTCTAAAACTGCCATTCCCCGGAACGTTCTGTCCCCGACATTCTATAACTGACATTCCCCGGAACGTTCTGTCCCCGACATTCCCCGGAACGTTCTGTCCCCGACATTCTATAACTGCCATTCCCCGGAACGTTCTGTCCCCGACATTCTATAACTGCCATTCTCCGGGAACGTCCTGTCCCCGACATTCTATAACTGACATTCCCCGGAACGTTCTGTCCCCGACATTCTAAAACTGCCATTCCCCGGAACGTTCTGTCCCTGACATTCTATAACTGACATTCCCCGGAACGTTCTGTCCCCGACATTCTATAACTGACATTCCCCGGAACGTTCTGTCCCCGACATTCTATAACTGCCATTCTCCGGGAACGTCCTGTCCCCGACATTCTATAACTGACATTCCCCGGAACGTTCTGTCCCCGACATTCTAAAACTGCCATTCCCCGGAACGTTCTGTCCCTGACATTCTATAACTGACATTCCCCGGAACGTTCTGTCCCCGACATTCTAAAACTGCCATTCCCCGGAACGTTCTGTCCCCGACATTCTATAACTGACATTCCCCGGAACGTTCTGTCCCCGACATTCTAAAACTGCCATTCCCCGGAACGTTCTGTCCCCGACATTCTATAACTGACATTCCCCGGAACGTTCTGTCCCCGACATTCTATAACTGACATTCCCCGGAACGTTCTGTCCCCGACATGCTATAACTGCCATTCCCCGGAACGTTCTGTCCCCGACATTCTATAACTGCCATTCTCCGGGAACGTTCTGTCCCTGACATTATATAACTGACATTCCCCGGAATGATCTGTCCCCGACATTCTAAAACTGCCATTCCCCGGAACATTCTGTCCCTGACATTGTTTGTGAACGGCCGGACGTCAGTGAATTGAACAAACGATAAGATCCCGAGGGAAGAGATTCCATTCCAGGGAGAAGGAGACACTGTTCCGAAGGCCCCTCAGGCAGTTAAAGGGGGAATACGTTTTTCCTGCGTTTACATTTCTTCACAACACAGGATCAACCACAATTTAGACAAAAATACAGAAATTCCCAACCTCCGATCGTCTTCAGGAAACTGGGAGAGAATCCTTCAGGACAGCAACGTTTCCACCCTCCGTATTAGGAACTGGGAAGGAGTGACCTGTGCCTGCTCTCGAGTGATCGAGTGTGTGGGAATGTTCTATATACCATCTGTCCTTATGGATGTGTCTCTGTGTGTTTGGGGAGGGAGGGTTTCTTGTGGTTTATGTCACATTTTTGTCAGTAATTCCGACCTTCCCATTTGTTATTCCAGCTCCAATTATTTTAATAAATCCCTGACTACAGGGACACATTTGAAAATCTCACTGGGTCCCCGATCAAACGGGTCCCTTTGCCTCCAGTCTGATGGATAATGGGTTTGTTTTCCTTCCTCACAGTTAACGTAGTGACCATCTACGTCCTGCTTTATAAAGATTGTGGATTGTCTCCATGTGTCAGACGTTACCTGGGGGCCATGGCAGCGGCGGATCTCCTGGTCATTATCCTCGACCTGATCCTGAGACACATTCCCATTGTTTATGATGAACAGTTTTATTTCCTGAGGAAGTCCGTCCCGGTGTGTAATATCCACGCCGTCCTGCTTTATGCAGCCACTGACTGCTCTGTCTGGTTCACCGTCACTTTCACCTTTGATCGGTTTGTGGCCATTTGTTGCCAGAAGCTGAAACGTAAATATTGCAGTGAGAAAACGGCGGCTGTGGTTCTGGGAGCAGTGACTGTGCTGAGCTGTTTAAAGAACATTTTCTGGTATTTTATTCTCACGGCTCGGTATCGGCTGGGGAACGCCCCCTGGTTTTGTGATGTAACAGGCGCTGTTCTATCTCCAGTGTCTGGGTCACAATCGAGTTCCTCCACCACATTCTAACCCCGGGTGTCCCATTTCTCCTGATTCTGCTGCTCAATGTTCTCACCGTCAGACACATTTTAGTGACCAGCAGAGCCCGCAGGAGACTCCGCGCTCACACCAATGGGGACGCTCAGTCTGACACTGAAATGAGAAACCGAAAAAAATCCATCATTTTACTGTTTGTGATCTCGGCCAATTTCATCCTGTTATGGTCAATGTTAATGCTGTATTCTATATGGTACCGGATAACTGATATAATGTATTCCCCTGTGTATCTCGATTACTTTGTGCAGGAATTGGGCTTTATGCTGCAGCTCCTCAGTTGCTGCACAAACACCGCGATTTATGCCGTGACCCAGACTAAGTTCAGGCAGCAGCTGAAGAATGTGCTGAAATATCCCTTCACCCAAATCCATCCATCCATCAATTTCCCTCATTAATCAATCCATCCGGGATTTTCTCATTTTAGTTCAGTGTTTCAGCGATGGAGCAGCCTGTCGCTATGGTAACAGACTGGGGGTAGCACTGGTTTGTCCATCCTTATCCCACAGCGGGGTTACAGGGAAACATTTCAATGTTTCTCACAACTCAGGGGCCAGTGAGAAAAGGCACCATCCCACTGATTGTATCCATCACTTCCATTTGAAACCAATAAAAATGTTAATTAAAGCGTGCCGAGCAACAGAGTGACCGATGTTGTTGTGTGTCTTTGTATTGGAGAAGCTGAGCTGGAGAGAGACAGACTCAGCCCCAAGTCCTGGTCCTCAGGGAAGGGGAGGGCACCGCGCCCTGAGATCAGGAGCTGGGTTTAACTCCCTCTGTCCTTACTTTCCCTTCTGGGTCTCCCACTTCAACTTGGCGCTCAGCAGAATTCACCTTGCTCCCTTTGTCACTCTCCCTCCTTATGTCCCTCCCCCTCTCACACTGCACTGCTATTTCTCTCTCCTTTTCCCATTTACACACTCAATTTCACTGTCCTTGCCTTCCCCAATCTTTCTCTATCTTGCGATCATAACCTCCCAATGTTACTGTCTTCCTGGAATCCTTCGGTGCTGGAGGAACAGAAGAGGGTTATGGATCTTCAGGCCGATGTTAGGGAACAGAGATTGGGACGGCATGTCAGGCCATTGCCAGGGCAACAGTGTGGACCTTGGGCCAAACGCCATTGCTCGGGGACATAGTGGGTGTGAGAACTCCAGCCATTACTAGGGGGTAACAGGTGGAGTGGCACCGTAGGCTGTGGCTGAGACTGGTACAACAGGATATCACACACAGAACACATTGTGTGGGACCCACTGTCTGTTACTCACGGAATAGAATGGGGATGGGGTTAAAAGCCATTTAGAGGGGATCAACTGGGTCGGTGTTCACAGGCAGGAGCTCAGTTTAAGGTGTGTGAGGAGTGTAATGGTGGAAGACAACATGGGCGTGTGAGTGTAATGGAGGGGCAGTGTGCGAGGGAGTTAGTCTGATCGTGGGGGACTGTGTGGGATAGTGAGCATGATGGTGGGGGAGTGCATGGGGTCTGCGAATCAGGGTGGGGCTGTGTGGGGGGGAGTGAGCGATACAGTGGGGGAGAGTGTATTTGAGTGAGTCTGATGGTGAGGCTTTATGCAGGGTGAGTGAGCATGACAGTGGGGTTGCGTGTGGTGGAGCGCGTGTGAACGTGTGCGACTATGCAGGGGAGTGAACATGACGGTAGGGGCGTGTGTGGCTGTGAGATTGATGGTGAGGGTGGTGTGGGGCAGTGTGTGTGATGGTAGTGGAGTGCGTGGTGGTGAGCGTGACGGTGGGGGTGGTGTGAGGCATTGAGTGACGTAGTGATTGTGAGGGGATCAGGGTGATAGTGATGGAGTGAGTGTGAGGGTGTCAGGTTGACGATGATGGAGTGAGTGTGAGGGGATCAGTGTGACAGTGATGCAGTGGGTGTGAGGGGGCAGTGGGACGATGATGGAGTGAATGTGAGGGAGTCAAAGTGACATATTGGAGTGAGCGTGTTGGGGTGCTGGAGTGAGTGTGAGGGGGTCAGGGTGACGGTGATGGTGTGAGTGTGACGGTATCAGGATTTCGGTGATGGAGTGAGTGTGAGGTTGTCAGGGTGACGGTGATGGAGTGAGTGTGAGGGTGTCGGGATAACGAAGATGGAGTGAGTGTGATGGGGTGAGGGTGTAAGTGATGGAGTGAGTGAGAGGTGTTCAGGGTGACGGTGATGGAGTGAGTGTGAGGGTGTCAGTGTGACGGTGATGGAGTGAGTGTGAGCAGGTCACTGTGACAGCGAGGGAGTGAGTGTGAGAGGGTCAGGGTGTCAGTGATTATGTGAGTGTGAGGGGGCCAGTGTGACAGTGATGGAGTGAGTGTGAGGGGTTCAGTGTGACGGTGTTGGAGTGAGTGTGAGGGGATCAATGTGACGGGGATGGAGTGTGTGTGTGAGGGTGTCAGAGTGATGGTGATGGTGTGTGTGTGAGGGGATCAGGGTGACGGTGATGGAGTGAGTGTGAGGGTGTCAGAGTGATGGTGATGGAGTGAGTGTGAT